>NW_005842310.1:1431154-1440601 GCF_000455745.1 Alligator sinensis
CTATAACAAAGTTCAATTGTGAATTAGGCTGATTTCCCATACTACTTTGCCTATTCCTAGTCATTATTGGAGACTATGGCAAAATATTGAACTAAAATCAGATGGAAATATTTCATTTGCACTCTAATATGTTCAGAATAGCCACAAGTGAACCATTTTTCCAACTATTTAGTTGGTCTATTAAAAGATATCACATGTACACAAAGAACCTTGTCTGTCACAGATGTAAATCATTTGTGTCATGTTAGATCTTCACAGTGGATCCCCACAGGATGTTGTGCAAAAAAAACCCTGGCATGTCAAGCAACTGTCCAGCAAGTTCAAATGCAGCACAGATCCATATAGGTCAAAATCAATATGCAAAATGAACACTGTGTAATATGTGTATGTCAATAAAATACAACAAGCATGATTTATATACTTAAGGAAATAAAAGACACACACAAACTACCCTCTTCGATTATATTCCTTGACTTTCACATTGCTGGATAAAAGATGCTGCCAATATGTCAAAGCCAACCAAAGACAACCTGAGGAAACTATGTTTAGCCCGGAGCTGCTTCTCAGTGAAACCAGGGAGCCTGGGAAGGCATTCTTGCTTGGGACACTGGTCCCACTGCCATCATGCTGGTGAATCTTCTCTGAGAGCAGAGCTGCGATGGGTTAACTATAACAAGGATGGTTTGCTTATTTTCTAAACAACTTTGCCTATTCCTTCTGATTACTGGAGACTATGATTTATCCTTGGCAGGCCTGCTCTCAGCATGAAACTGCCAGGTGGTGGGACCAAGGATCCAGGGGAAGCATGCTTCCCCATTTCCTGGCTGCATTGAAGCTGGTGTTGTCAGAGTGGGTGGGAGGGGTGGAGAGGGGAAGGGGTCGAGTTTTGGAGGATAGAAATGGTTAGAGAAGCTGGGAGTTGTGCATCCTGGGATGCTGGAGGACAAATTAACCATTTTTATCTTCCCAGATCTGCTAAGATTACCCTGAAATGACCTGGATAAGATGAATCAAAGATAACACTTGCATCAACTTTAAAATGTGTAGAGGGTACTTAGGACAGGTTAACAATGCATGAATGCTCCTCATAAGTGTCTTTATGATGGTTTAAAGTAACCTGTAAGTCTACCTAGAGTTTACAGTGATGAGCAGGGATCCTGGTTTTCTCTGATTTAAAAAAAATCCCCAATTTTTGGATTAAAAAAGTAACCCAAAATCCACATTTTTCTGTGATTGGCTACTGCGAGCTACTGGTTTATTCTCAGAACTTTTGAGGGTAAGTTGGCCGCACCCCTTCCTGCTTTGAGCTGCTGTTGCTACCCCCCTCCACAGGGGGTCTTCTACTGCATGCCACTGCTCTTCCTTGGGGAGGGGCCCAGTGCACTGCATCACAACCCAGCACCACACCACAGCTTCTGCACCCCTTTTCCAGCCGGCTGCCCAGCCCACTGCCAAGCCACAGTTGAAGGACATCCAGGAGAGGGAGCCTGCACTGCCTGTGGGTCCCCTTCCACCATCACTGACAGAGCCTAAAGGTGCCTTTTATTCCCCAGCTGCCTTGGCAGGTCAATCCCTGCCTTCACCTCCAGTTTCACCTGAAGCACATCCTGAGTAGCTGAACTGGACGGCTACTACCACTGCTGCTGCTACTGCTGCCTTCTGTTCTGATGCTGCCCCATCTCAGGAGACAGGGAAATTCCCTGTTGCACCACCTTGCACCACTCAACACCACACCTGCACTGGATTACTCCCTAATTGACTTTTTGCTCCTGCACTCCCCACAGTTTCCTCACTGCATCTGATCCTGGTTTGTTTTCCAGCCTATTGCTCTGCTGCTGAGTGCCTTGCTGGAGGCCTGAGGGGCTCCTGGACTGATCCTTCCCTGTGTGTTTTTGCCCTTGTGTGATAAGCCCTGTGGTTCACTCCCCCTGCCTTGGTGTTTGTGCAGCTGAGTAAGTTAGCTTGAGTCTCCCCAGCCCTTCTGTGTGTGTTTTCCCCCTTCCCCACATTCCCCAAGCATAGCCCTCCCATTTTTCCTCCTGTGGGGTTGTAGCTCAGTGAACTTCAGCCTCTTCCCCATTCCCCCACAAACCCAGCCTGCCCCTATTAGATTCACCAGCCACACTGTATATTTTGGCTTTCTTTATTATTTTCCCCTCCCTCATGTGAAGCAATGGCTGGGCAGGAAATTTCTGGGGTGGGGAAGATGTCCCCACAGAGCTTCCTGCAGCCCTCACTATGGGGGAAGATCCCAGCCAACCCCACAAGGGAATGCATGCCCCTGCAGCCCCCACCCCAGAGGCAGAGTCCAACCAACCTCCTCGGGGGTAGAGAAGCCTGCAACCTCTACTGCAGGGGCAGGTGGGACTGCAGCAGGGAGTCATCAGGGCCAGGCTTCCAAGCCTCCTCCCTCACCATCAGGGACCAAGGGCAAGGGCAGTGGGAAGGACTCCTCTTCAGCCTCCTCCACAGCACAGGTTGGGAATGGTAAAGGCCCCACCCCCCAAGCCTAGACCACTGGCACCTAAGGGGATCAGGTGCACTACACCAGCCAGCACACCCACTCAGCCTGTCCCTGGCCCCACCAATGCAGCCCCCAGAGGGGAAACTGCAGCTATACACAGGTGGCTGTGGGGTAACCCAAAGCTGTGGGGCCTGGACCCTCCACCTCCGTTCTTCCAGCTCAGGTGTTGGGGCCCCCATTCTGGCACTCACCCGCAGGCATGAGGTGAAGTGCCGACTGCCCACGGGGGAGAACCTGCACTTTGAAACCTGCATGCAGGCCCTGGCTTGGGTACTGGGGGCCACCTAGATCATGCCAGCCTCCCACTTTCATGGCAAGGGGGTCTTTTTCCTTGACTTGGAGGCCACCACACAAAGGGCGGTGGAGATTGGGCTTGTGGTGGAGGGCTAGTATATCCCCCTCAAGCCCCTAGAAGAACTAGGGATCAGGGTGGTCCTCAGCTCCATCCTTCCCTGCATCCTGAATTAGGCCCTGCTCCCCCCGCTCCAAACCCTGGGGAGAGTTATCTCATTGGTGGTGCCTCTCTGCTGGTGTGCCAAGACCCCATTTTCCACCCTGTGCACTCTTTCTATTGCCAGGTTAATATCCAGCTGGCAGCAGGAGTGTGGCTGGAGGCTGAGGGGTGCCTTGTGATTCCTTCCCAGGGGGTCCTGGGGGTCCTAGTAAGGTTTTTCTATACACTGGGGAACCTGTGGTGCTTCTGGTGCTGCACCCTGGGGCACTTGAAACATGAGTGTCCCATGGGCCAGAAGGAGAGGGCATCTGGGCCCCCCCTGGCACCCCAGCCACATCATCCAGCCCCCCTGTTAGATCAGGGGACTCTGCTCCCAAACCAAGTTTGGTGGGGTCCTGAGGAGGGTAGCAGCAACCAAGAGGAGAGAGGAAGCATGGTCCCCATCCCCCTAGTCATACCACCACTGTAGCTGCCCCACTCCACCAACCCTCACCTTCTATGGGAGCCTGTTCACCTGAGTACCACGCCATAGCTGAGTGGGTGCAGGTCTCATCTGAGCACAAATGCAAGAGAAAGGCCTAGGCACAGCTGGAGTTCTCTAACATGGAGGACTCCTTCCCCACTCCCAAGACCACTACATGGGGGGGAAGGAGAGGCCAAGCCTCCAGGGGCCTCCCTGGCTGCACCTGACACCCCACCCCTGGGAAAGATCAAATGGGTGATCCTCATGGAGGAGGCTTCAGGGTTGCTGGACCGCCCCAAACAGGAGCCCATGGAGGAAGCCCCCCGCTCTGCTTCCCAGGGCCTACCCCCTGAGACCACAGGCATCGAGGCTGAGGCTGACCCAAAAGAAAGTCCAGCAGTGGAGCTCCCCCCACCCTGAATATCTGGGAGACAGGGGCCCTGGGGCTCACCCCGGTGAGTCCTGAATAGGAAGGTCCCCTTTCCCAGGACCCTGAGGCAGTCACCAAAGCCACTTTGGTGCCTGATGGGTTTCTTCCCTCTCCAGCCCGGAAAAACCTCACTTCCAGCCCACCCCATGGTCCTGTACCAGAGAGGGTCGGGGTGGGATCCCCTAATCAACAAGCCAATCTTGTCAAGGACCCTGTGCAGAACCCCTGGGGCTCCAGCTCTACCCTAGCATCTTGTGAAGGAGCCCCAATCCGACCTTTGCCCCCCCACCCCCATCCCAAGGGGCTGCAGAGCTCTCCCAATCCCAACCAGAGTCCAGTGTCTTAGCAGACTGGGGGTTTCAGAAGGTGCCTAAGGAGCCCACTGAGCCCCAGGACCAGGAGGAGGATGCCTGAGAACTGGCAGGCTCAATGGAGCCTGTGGACCTCTTGGTCCTGGCAGTACCCAGGGGTGAACTACTTGCATTTCTTGAACACAACTACACACAGCAGTTTACCAGCAAGGTACAGCTCGCCTTGGACCACTGAGGAGATTTTGACATGGGGGGGAGGGGGAAGGCAAGGGGCCCAAAAGCTGCAATGCCCTGATCTATAGGCGGTACTACAGTTTCATAGATGCTCTCTATACTTATGGGAGGGTGCTGCACAAGCTGGTGAACCCCACACTGGGCACTGAGATGTGCAAAGCCCATGCGGAACCATCCACTCCACTCCTCCAGCCATGAAGTCATTTAAGATCACAACGTCAATGTCCATGGCTGCAGGGAAAGTCTCCGGAGATGCTGGGTGCTCTCCTTCCTTCTGGAGGAGGGGTACCACGTGGTATTCTTGCAGGAGAACCTGACAACTCCGGCTGATGAGCCTAATTGGCAGCTGGAGTGAGGAGGCAGGGTCTTTATTAGTCACCTCTTGGCCACCTCTTTCAGGGTGGCCACACTGATCTCCCCAGCCCTGCAGCTGGAGGTTCTCCAGGCTGTTGAGGTGGTGCCAGGCTGCCTGCTGCACCTCTGGGTCTAAATGCAGGGGCTGGTTCATCTCTGACAACCTGTACCTGGTTCAGGACCTTCTAGAGCTAGCATGCTGGAAGGGCCTGTCTTTTGCCCTCCTATCCCTGGACCAGGAGAAGACATTAACAGAATAGATCATGGGTACCTGACAGGTATGCTGCGGGCCTTTAGCTTTGGGCCCCACTTCATGTGGGATTTCCAGGTGCTGAATGCCTCTGCAGAGTGTGTGGCCAAGCTCACCTGGACCCTGACGGAGCCCGCCCCATTTAGGAAAGGAGTGCATCAAGGCTGTCCACTGTCAGGCCAGCTGTATGCCTTGTCCCTGGAGCCCTTCCTCATTCTCCTGTGGAGGTGGGTGGCGGAGCTGATGCTCCAGGAGCCAGCAGTGTGGCTAGTCCTGTCAGCATATGCTGACAACGTACTCCTTATGATCCAGGACTCGGGTGACCTGGCACAGGTGGATGCCTACCAGGCATTGTACTCAGTGGCCCCCTCTGCCTGGGTCAACTGGGTAAAGAGCTTTGGCCTGGTAGTGGGTGACAGATGGCAGGTGGGCCCACTCCCACCTGTGGTCCATGGGATCCACTGGAACGTGGGCTTGCTGTTCTACTTGTGGGGTCTACCTGTCTCCCACAGATCCCTCCCCACCGGAGAACTGGCACCAGCTGGAGGCATGGGCAGGGCTCCTGATGTGTCTGTCCCTGCATGGAAGAGTGTTGGTGCTAAACCAGCTGGTCCTGTCCATGCTCTGGCACTGCTTACACACCCTGTCTGTGCCCCCTGAGTTCCTGGCAGGGCTCCAGAAATGGGCGCTGGAGTTTTTCTGGCCAGGATGGCACTGGGTTGCTACAGACGTCCTGAGCCTCCCTTTGTGGGTGGACAGCCAGGACCTGGTTTGCCTCTGCAGCCAGGTCCTGATGTTCTGCCTTCAGGCCCTGCAGCAACTGCTATATGGTGTCAGTAGCCATGCAGCATGGGGTCATCTGGGGCACACCTTCCTCTGCCACTTCTGTGAGCTCTGATATGACTGGCAGCTCCTCAGCCTGTGGGTCTTCTTCCTGAAGAACCTGTGAGGGCTCCCAGAGTTCTACCAGGAACTCCTCTGGGCCTGGAGGCTGGTGTCCTCCTCCAGGTCCCCTGCAACACTTGTCCAGGGCTCTGACCTGCTTATTGAGCCCCTCCTCTGGAACCCCCAGCTGGAGATGCCAACAGTAAAGGTGCCCCAGTTGTGACAGAGGTTTATCCTGGATGGTGTTACTCATATTGGAGACCTCCTGAACTATGATAGGCAGGAGTGGGTGGACCTCACTGCGCTGGCCTGGCATATGGGTCTACCCACAACACGTTACCTGCCATCTTGTCCAGGAGGTGAAATCTGCCCTACCTCCCAACACCCTTGCCCTTGTCAATCAGGTCCTGCGCAGTGGCAGTTCCCACCCCACACCATGTCCTCCAGCCCACCAGAGTTTGTTGTGGGGCCAGCACCTCACTCAGCCTCATGGTGCTCCCCACCCCACCATCTGAGCCAGCTGGAGGCCACCAGATTGGTCCACTTTTCCACCATCCATCATTGACACCTCTACATGCTTGTGTGCCACACTATCCATCATGATGCTCTTGTGTCCCACCCAGACACCAATTAGCAGGACATGCTCAGCAAAGGCATAGCTGGGGCATCCCAGTGGCTGAGTCTGTACTCCACCCTCATCCCACAAACCACTGGGGACCTCAGCTGGTAGTTCCTCCGTGGAGCTGTCACCATGGGCATGTATGTGGTGAACTTCACAGACACCCCGGTCTCCTGCTCTTTCTGTGGGCAGAGGGAGGCCCTGGCACACAATACTAGAGTGCACCAGGATGAAGCCCCTCCACCTCCAGAACCTCCTCTTGAGGTTCTAATTGAATTTCACCCCCCACCTTTTTGTTTTTGGTCACCTCATCCACAGCCCCACCAAGTCCCAGGACCTCCAGGTTAAACGCCTCCTGGCTCTGGCCAAGTGGGCTCTGCACTTGACCAGGAAAGAGGCTCTGGCTGGGAAGGTGCCTGGAGACTGCAAGGCCACTTTTATCTTACTCATCTGTGTACATGTCCAAGCAGAGCACCAGTGGGAGGCATCCACCGGCTCCTCAGATGCCTTTGAGGACCAGTGGGTGCAGCCCGGGGGCTCTGCTCGGTGTCCCCCTTAGGTGCACTCATGTTCACATTTTGACCCTGTGACCCTCACATCACTCCTGTCCTGTTTTTGCCTTTCTTGTCCCAAGAATTCTGTTGCATCTTTTACCCATTGGCCCCACACAGTAGGGGCTATTAGTTAGCCAGGTGGGCCTTAGGGACCACGGTACTTGAAGGATACAAATAAACAGAAGCTTCTGGGGTCTTGGGGACACTATCCCTTGTGTCAGCTGGACTGCTGAAGCAGCCCTGAGAATTCCCTGCACCCTCTACTTATTGCAGCAGTCTGGCTGTGGGGGCTTCTGCCTGGATGTGACCTGCTGCACATCTGCCAGACCCAGATGGGGACTTCACAGCCAGTAGAGGCATCTGTCCCTCTGGGACAGCTGCCAGTGGGCTGTGGCTGCAGAGTTGGCCTTTGTGCGGCACTACTGCCATGTGGGCCCCTGCCTGGCCAACTGGGCAGCTGTCACCCAGAAGATGTTCCCAGTGTGGTGGCCTGATTTGAACTGTCAAAGCACATCCTCCTGGACCCAACTGGCCAGGAGGTCAGCCACCTCCAGTTGGGTCCAAGGTGACAGCTCTAAGCAGGCTGCTGTGCCTGGGTCCTGCCACTTGCCTCCTTAGCAGGAATTCTTGTGTTCCCTATTTGAAAAATTAAAAATCACTGATAAAAAAATCCCAAAGTCACTATGTAAAATACCCTGAAATCCATATTCCTCCACAATTAAAACAAGAGACTGCTAGAGAGAGAGAGAGAGAGAGAGAGAAAGCAAGAGACATAGAGACAGCAATCATTTGGACAATGTTTTACTGATATATCTAGTGTTCAAGCAATTTGGAAGCATACCAGTGTCTCTATCATCATAATAATATGAATTCTAAATACCTATATGTTTTGCTGTTTGCCTTTGGTTTTCTTACCATACAGTGGTTAGAGCTCCCGTTGACCCCTTCACTCACCAGGATGTCGGGACATCTACTCCTGCAGCCACAGTTCCTACCAGCAGGTCCCATCCTGCTTGGCAGCTGGGCACTCAGGGTGTATGCTGGGGGGATATGGGGTTTGCAGAAGTGGGTTGGGAAGAGAAGTGGGGGGATGTGGGTGGCTGTGGAGGGATGTGGGGGGAACCATGGGGTGTGTGGGTGGATCATGGGAGGACTGTGGGGGGGCTTCTCAGGAGGGGTGGGTCACATGCTCCCCAGAGGGTGCAGCCCCTCCCACACAGCTCACAGACAGAGCTACAGCCCCCCCAACAGGGGCCACATGACCCCCTCAGGGTCTACCAGCCCCCCTGTAGAGCTCATGTGTCCCACTCCCACTAGCTTCCCCAGTCCCCTGGATTGTTGCCCCACCTGGCACCATCCCCCACTGGCTCCTGCAGCCCCCCTGATGGCTGGTCCACTGTGCTCCATCCCCTGCTTGCACCCCCAGACCCTCCGATGGTCGTCCCACCCAGCCCCAGCCCCTACTTGCACCCCCATACCCCTGATGGCTTCCCCACCCAGCCCTATCCCCTGCTAGCACTCCCAGAGCCCCAGTGGTGCCCCACCTGGTCCCAGTCTCCCAGCACTTAAAAAAAAAAAGATAGTAGCAGCAGCTATGGGGGCTCTGGGGCCATGTGGCAGAGACCCCTGGCCATCCTTTGCTCCCTGAGTGCCCCCTCTACCTGGCCCCACCCTTGATGCCACCCCACCCAGCCCCAAAATCCAGGACTCAACAAAGAAAAAAGGAAAAAAAAGTCCTATGCTCACCAGCAGTAGCAGCTCTCATCGGGGACACTGCGGCCTTATGGCAGAGTCCCCTCCCACCCCACCAGCACAGGGCAGCAGGGGGCAGTGGGGACTGGCCTTGGACACCTGGCACCTACAGTTCCACTGCCCCATTGCACAAGTGGGGCCTGGGTCAGCAGGGTGCTGCATGGGTCTATGCACTGTAAGGCAGCTGAAGCCATGGTGGCTGTCCCCTAGGGCTGGCACCACTCAGCCTGAGTGGCCCAGCTGCCTGACAGCATACTTAAGCCATGCAGCACCCTGCCAACCAGGGCTGCATCTGTGCAATGAGGCAGTGCTAGTGCGGGTGCCAGTCAGTCTCAGCTGCCCCTGGCTTGCTGCCCAATGCTGTGTGGGGGGGACTCTGCTAGGAGGCCCCAGTGACCCCAATGGCAGCTGCCAGGATGCTGTGGCCAGGCAGGGCAGAGACCAGGGGGCTCAGGGGCCAGGCAGGGAATGGGGCCGGGTGGGACAGCAATCCAGGGGGCCTCAGGGAGCAGGCGCAGGGTGGGGCTGATGAGGGTACCCCATGATCCTCCCCTCCCTCCTGCAGTGCCTCCATCCCCTATTTTCCAGCCTGGGTCCAGCTTCCTGTGGCTGGGGCA
>NW_005842310.1:1440632-1485565 GCF_000455745.1 Alligator sinensis
CATAATTCAGTACCAGGGTGAGCGCCAGCCATAGAGATGCTCTGGTTGGCTGCCAGAACATCTCTGTGGAGGGCCAAACTTCCAGTTGCCTCAGACCGTGGTCCATGCCCTGCCCTGCTTCTCTTGCCTGGGATATTTTTTGACCCCTGGATATCCAGGGGTCTAATTTTGCCTTGGTGCTGCAAATCTTCAGCATGGGGAATGCTTTTTTGTTCCTGCACATGCCTCTTGCAGCATCTCAAAGGGTTTTGAGTGCACATGCCTCAGCCTGAGACACCCTGAGAAGCTTAGAGCTGCTCCTGGCCTGCTCTGCCCCTTGGCAGCAGCCAGGGAGAGTTCCAGACTCTGGTTGTAGCTGCCCAGGTGCCAGCCAGGCTGGTAGGGGGCACTGGGGGCAGCCCCAGGCTGACAGGGGGTTTGGGGCAGCCCGGGGGCTTAATCCTGAGCTCCAGGGGGTGGGGAAGGAGCTGTCCCCAGCTCTGGGGGTAGCTGCAGGTGGTGTGGAGCTCAGGGCTGAGCTCTAACCACCTGGAGCTGCCCCCAGATCCAGGAACAGCTCCTCCTCCACGCCCCAGAGCTCACGACTAAGTCAAGCAGGAGTTGGGCCCCCTGCTGCCTGGGCTGAGCAGAAGCAATCTGCTCCCAAGCCAGCATCTGCACGTGGATTTAGCTTCATTAACGTAAGGCACTGTTGGGTAGTACCTGTATCAGTCGGTATTACCCAAAGGTGCTTTAAATTAATCTACAGAACACTAATAGTGGCTCAGGTGTAGATGGTGATGCTTTACTGTTCATTAGATTAGTCTGATATGCAGTAAAGCACATATGTATGCCAAAATGTGCTAAAATGGATTAAGTTAAATCAACATGTAGAAGTGAAAAGTTGGAGAGGAAGGGAGAATATATTTTACTTGATGTGTGAGGCAGCCTATTCTGGTGAGCTATATTTGGGACTGAAAATCAAGGGCTTCTGCCTCTGTTACTCATTCCTTTCTGTCATCTTGATCCAACCATTTAGGGCTTGATTGTTCCAATCTAGTACACATGTAGGTCTTTACTCAGTAAGTAATGTCATGCAAGTTCAAAACCTGTAAGAGATACAAGCTTGGTATCCCTTATTTTGCAGTAGGACTTTGCATTGACTCAAATATTGATCCTTTTAATATCACAGTTAATTTTTTTAAAAAATGAACCTTTGAATAATCCTAAAAGGAGCTTTGTGGCCATGTCTACATGAGCAGCAGTTGTTACTGTGCAGTCATTTAGTACTTGAATAAGCAAGTACTAAATGATTGCACAGTAACCAGTGTTACCATCAGTGCACATTTTTCCCAATGCTACTGCACAGTAACAATGAGCTACTGTGCAGTAATGTCGCTACACAGTTACTGCCTGGCAATGTTACTGCATGGTAACAATGAGCTATGGAGCAGTAGCTCATTGCTACTGCACCATGGCATTTCATGTATATATGACAACAATAGAATAAGAAATGTTATTCTTCACATTTCATTGTGGCCCCTAAACTTGCTACTTCTATCCACAAAAAAAAGTTAATGTTGGCTCTGGATTGCAGTCTTTTGTAAACTCAGCTGTTCTACCAGTTACTCGCCTGCATAGCTGGAGGCCATAGTATAATTTATTTTTGAATGCATGTTCTTTTCCCCACATATAATGGATACTCTTATTCTTTAGCATTAGAAGGTACAAGGTGAAAAGGTTGAGCAAAAAGAGGACAAAGAGCCTGCAGTGGCATAAATGAACAAAGAATGCAAATTTCTAAACATATCTGAAAAGCCTTGAAAAATAGATTGGAGCAGTTAGACTAGCCTTGGACAGTTCTAACTTTTGTATTCAACATTCATGCAGTCAATAACCTAAACTGACATTGACCTTGGCAGCAAAATGGGGCAATATTTTCACTTGGGTGAACTGCTATTGGACAATTTCTCCAGTGTATAAGGCACAAACATGCATTCCATCAACATCAACTACTCATGTTATCTTTTTCCATCATTTTTTTCTGTTGTGCCAACATTGTTATTGTGGTCAGTACAAGTTTAAAAAATCACTCTTTTTGCGGGCTAACTTTATTCCTGATACAAACTCACTCCCTGCATTTTTCCCCATTAGGAGAAGTTCATATAAGTGTCTCTCATAATTTATGAAGGCAGTAGTACAAAGAAGCATCATATTTCAAATACATAAAGATATCATTCATTTTCTATTGCTTTTTCTTTCTATTTTTAAATTATAGAAGCTTAACTCTAGCCCATAAACCTTTGAGAATATTTACAATGAAATGTTGAAGTTAAAAATATGAGTGAATTTCTTAATTCCAGGCTGCTAACAACTGGCAGCATCAAAGAAGGCTCTCCACATTTACAGTTTCATTGTAATGTAGTGTAAAACAAACTTCTAGAATAGCATCTCCAACACTCCATAGAGGGTCTTGCTCTTCTATTCAAGGTTGTAATAATCACCAAATATAGACAGCAGGAAGGAATTTTTACCTTAGGTTATATTGACAAGAACTAGCTTTTGGGGGGGGGGGACATAGTCCTTTTTCCTTGATTGTGCTGAACATGAATTAACCTTCTACTTCTTTATCAGTGAAGTGTCTCCTACAATGGGTTCCAAACTTGAGTTGCCTGCTCTGTGAATAAAAAGCATACTACTTACTAGTTTCATTTTATGACCTCTAATTCTTGAGAGAGAATAAATAATAAATTCCTATTTACTTTCTCTACATTTAGTATTATGTAAACCCTTATCATGTTCCCTCTCAAGCATCTCTTTTCTAAACTGAATAGGCCTAGCTGCTTTAGTTTCTCCTCATATAGAAGCCCTTCCATAACACTTATCATCCTCGTTGCCCTTCTCTGTAACTTCTTTAGTTCTTCTATATCCTTTCCAAGGTCTGGGAACCAGAACTGGAAAAGGGATTCAAGATATGAATGCACCATGGAGTTATAAAAGGGCATCATACTTTTCATTTTGTTTACAGTTCCCTTTTCAATAATCTCTAACATTTTTTGCCATTTCTTTATAGCTACTGAGTGCTAAACTGATGTTTTTAATGACTGTTTATATTCACTCCTTTTTTTCTGTCTTTAAGCTAATTTCTAGTGCATGAGTGGACCTTCCCTGTAATCTCATGACCACCTAACCACACTAAGGCTAGGAACACACATTTAAAAAGCCTGAGGTGGACTCAATCTAAGTTATGTAGTTTTCTCTAAGTGGCATGGTTTAGATAGGTAGTGAACAGAACACACATTCACCCTTTGGTGGAGGGGGGACACAAAAATTAGACCATGTTCTGCCATTTTTAAACCAGTCTGTGAGTGCTGAGCTTCTGTTCTGTTATGGGTATAGACCAGTTTCTGATCACTTAGGTTGTCTACATGTGCATTTAGGCATACCTAAATTTAATGTGCATTAGCTTTAGGTGATGTAGGCTCATGTCTATACATGCACATGTTAAATCACATTAACACTGTGTGTGCAGACTAACATGGGACGCGAGTTAGTTCCAAGTCAGTTCATTCACAGTGTTAATTTTCCTTAACACATCTACATGTGTGTTAATGCACTTTAGCTAGTCATGCCTACATTTGCAAAAGCAGGTATCAAATTTAGGCACAGATTGCCTAAAATCACCATTTTTAAGATGAATTAAGGGTGTGCACATATAGATGGATGCCCTCAATGCACCTTAAATTGGCATGTGTAGATGTGCCCTTATATCGGTAAAAATGTAATGACTGTACCTGGTCTATGAGCCTCTGACAGGGAAACTTGTCAAAGGCTTTTTGGAAGTCCAGATACTGTCAACTGGATCATCCTAATCTACCCTCAAAGAAGTCTAGTAGATTGGTGAAGCATGATTCCCTTTTGACAAAGCTATGTTGATTCCTCCCCAGCAAGTCATGTTCATCCAGGTGCTAGACAAATATTGCATTTTTATTATTGTTTTTACCAGTTTTTCAAGAACACACATTATGCTCACTGGCCTGTAGTTTCCTGCATCCCGTCTAGATTGATTTTTAAACACAGGAGTAACATTGGCAAACCTCAGGACTTTCACTATCTAGTTCAGAGCTATATACAAAATGGAGTCTGCAAGAGAAGGTTGAGAGGCGACCTTGTGGGTGCCTATAAGTTCATCACGGGGGCACAGAAGGGAATTGGTGAGTTTTTATTCACCAAGGCACCCCCAGGGGTTACAAGAAATAATGGCCACAAGCTAGCAGAGAGCAGATTTAGACTAGACATCAGGAAGAACTTCTTCACAGTTAGAGTGGCCAAGGTCTGGAACGGGCTCCCAAGGGAGGTGGTGCTCTCCCCTACCCTGGGGGCCTTCAAGAGGAGGTTAGATAAGCATCTAGCTGGGGTCATCTAGACCCAGCAGTCTTTCCTGCCTATGCAGGGGGTCGGACTCGATGTTCTATTGAGGTCCCTTCCGACCCTAACATCTATGAATCTATGAGTCACATTTTGGGATTGCAGCATAGACATTCTCTTAGAGAATCCAGGTCCCTACTCAGTGCCCATCTTGTTCCAGAGAAAAACAGCTTGTACCAACCCTGTACCAGTAGCAAATGACTTATTCTCAAATACTACTTCAGTTATGCATGGAAAGGGGTGGAGCTTTTCTCCATTTTGAAACTTTTCTCCATTCTTTTCTCTATACCCCCATTCACTTTCACTAGGAAGGATGACAGGGAAATAATTACAGACATAGATATTGCTGTGGAGAAGAATGAAGAGAGCCATATAAATCTGAGGCATTTGCAGGAAGTGTGAAGCTTTAAGTTAAATTGTATTAGTTAATTCAATACAATTTTGGGTATGGCAACTTGATGATAATTTAAAACTGGTTGTATAAATTTAGCTTGTACCTAAAATTCACTGAGAAAAGCTAAACTACTGTAAATCAGCTTTAATCCTGTAGAACAGGCCCTGCTCCTCCCACAAAGTTGCACCACTTTATCTAAATGGGTAGAAGAACATCATATTGTTCAATTTGTCAGCTTTGTTTTTACCAGTCCATAGATAGGAGAGAGAAACAAAAAAATAATGTATTTGTTTGCTGCTTTGTTTGGTTTATATACCATGTTCCCCACCCCCTAAAAATTAATGACTCAGCATGTAGCCTCCAAGTCTATTTTAAGTCATCATAATTAAGATCAAAATGTAAGCAAATGGTGTATGGTATCATGGCCCCCCATGCTTTGATACGCCAAAGTCCCATAAAAATAATTTTGAAGCATCATGCCCCAGTTCAGGAATCCAAAAACCAACTCCCTTTGTGGTGTGACACCAAATTAGAGGGTAATATTCTGTCTGGCCCCTAAACTTCCTATTAATCAGGTGAGGCTTCAACCTATTAACAAGCCACCTGATATCAAACCACTTCTTTTCCTGAGCAGTCCTTCTCACCAGGTGTTAATACTTCACTACTGAACTCAGTGGAAGGTGTCTGATTATATTGCCTTGTCAGCAAAGCTTCTGCCTTGAGGGCTGTGCCCACTGTGTTGAAGTTTTTTTTGAAAATCATAACTGTTCAGGATAAGCGTTCCTGATAAGGTATCCCAAATCTGATCAGAGCCCTCCTGACCAGACTGGAAAATTCACTTCACCATGTTTGTATTTCTTACATAGGTCTGTGATAAGCAGGGATTCAGGTTTTCTGTTTCCCAGAGAAAATCACGGCTTTTACCCTTTAAAGGAGAAAAAACCCAGGAAACTGCAGGTTTCCCCTTCCAGGTTGGCAGATTTCTAGCCTGCAAGGGGCTGCGGGGAGTGGGAGGAAGGTACTCAGAGGCAGAGGGCCACGTGCATATGGGCATGCACACATGCACGTGCCTGGCAATGCAGTTAAGAAGTGTGGTGGAGAGCAGCTCCAACAGCTTTCTGCAGGTAAGTCTACGTTGGGGTAGGGGAGCATAGATGATGCATGGGGGGACATGAACATAGGTGATTTGTGTGGGCGCAGGGGGGCACCAGCAACGTGTCAGGGGAGCATGCAGGAATGAATACATGTCCCCGCGGATTTATGTGCCCAGGTCCTGACTACTCAGCCATGAAGGCAGCATCTTCTCGTGCCAGACCAGCTTGGTTGTAGCCTTGTGCTTCATTGTGGGTGCAGAAAACTGGGAGGCATATGTGCCCCCCATAGTCCCCCAACACATCACTTATGGTAGCGCCTATGCCCACACCCCCCTTGCCCCACACAGACAACTCCTTCCCTGCACATCCATCTCCTGCTATACACCCCCTTTGCCACACACACTCGGGGCGGGGGGGGGCGCTGGGGCCTGTGATAGAGGGCAGAGGGTTGGGAGTGAGGGGCACCAGCAGGGCTGGGGCAGGTGAGAGACTGTGTTGGGAGTAAGTGTCACTGGCAGGGCCAGGGGGTTATGGGTGAGGAGTGAGGGGCACCAGCAGGACTGGGGTGGGTAAGAGGCTGTGGGTTGGGAGTGAGAGGCAATGGCATGGGCAGGGGCAGGGCACTGACATATCAGGACTGCTCAGCACCACAAAGCAGCAGGGGGGAAAGCCACAGCTGTATCTATGTCCTGTTGAGCAAAGGGGGCAGGGGATGCTCTGATTTTCCATGATAAAAAAAACCAAAATCAAGCCCCAAAATATATAGGTATTTAGAATTAATAGGTATTTAGAATGTATTTTATTACAGTAAAATCTTTATTATGTGGCAT
Source organism: Alligator sinensis (assembly GCF_000455745.1). Classification (NCBI taxonomy): domain Eukaryota; kingdom Metazoa; phylum Chordata; order Crocodylia; family Alligatoridae; genus Alligator; species Alligator sinensis. The sequence goes on from NW_005842310.1 coordinate 1,447,358, forward strand.
GAGTGGGGTAAGGAGTGTGCCAGTTATCTAAAAATTCTGGTTATATGAGCTTGCATGGAGCAGTGGTGGTGGTGTGGGGTGGTGGATGGTGGCAGCAGCAGCTGCTGTGCGCAAACTCCTCCCCACCCCTGTGTAGTCGGCCAGCCAGGCAGTGCCTGTGTGGCCCGCAGAGGGGAGATTTTGCCATTGCCTCCCTACCTGATCCTGCTCAAGAAATACTTGATGTGCATGCTGCATAATAGAGCAATCTGTTTAGTAAAATGCTGGTTAACACAGCTTGTACTGTATAATGATCAGTGGCGACACATAGGGAGTGCACGGGGGTGCACTTGCACCCCCTGAGAGCACCGGTGCAACCCCTAACAGGCCATGCTCCCCGCTTAGGCAATGGGCGGGGGGGCAGGTGTGAGTGCTGGTGCCCCCTCTTTAAGTGCCGGCTGGGAAGTGGGAGTACTGCGGCCACTTTTAGGAGTGCCGTAGCTGGTTGCCAGCCTGTGCGATTGGCCGTGGCGGGACCCCTATCCCTGGTCACTGACTGGTCACCTGGGGGGCACATGCCTCCCCTGACTAAGGTGGCACCACTCGCCCATGATAATAATTGAATCACTGGTAAGCTTCCAAATTGCTTTAAAATTGTAAATATATCAGTAAAACATAGTGTTCTACTATTGTCTATATATAGTGGTGTTTCATTTTAATAATGGAAAAAAAAAAACAGATTTGGGAGGATTTAATCAGATAATTTTGGATTTTTAACAGAGAAAACCAGGATCCCTGGTGATAAGATTACCTGTTTCACTGTAATCTCTCACAAACCAATCTGCAAGTTTTTTAAAGGAATAAATTTGCTTTTTAGCCCTAAGTATGGGCCATTTTGAGTTGGCTTGTATGCCTATATTAATGGAGTGCATTTCTTCCCACATAACATGGAGACCCAAGTATTGTATCTTGGCCATTACCAAAGTAAGATATATTGAATTCCAAGACACATTCAAAATACTTCTAAACCCTTCAACAATGAGACCCAGTACCCCAAGTCCTTCATGTTTATCCACCATGTGACAGGTGTTCTTGCAAGCTGTCATCGTAGATGGCAAAATTACACAGTCCCAAGTCCATACTGAAGGCAAGTTTGTTTCTGACATCTTCACTTAAGAAAGATTTCTGATACCTCTAGGCAAAGTTCAGTACACTGTCCACCCAAAGCAGAAAATATGCCTCATGTGTGTCAATGACATCTCTCCGCCATCCATACAGATTTTTATCTTTATGTCCCTTTTCAGAATAAAAGTTCCTGATGCCTGAGCCCTAATAGAATTTATCCCAGCCCCAAGCATCAGTGTGTTCTTTACCTCCATATAGACTTGTTCCTGCAGATTCCCTGTAGCAAAATCTACCTCACTGCACAGGAGCTGTCTATCCTTTGTGATGGTATTCTAAACTGTTTCTTTCGAGGGATATTACTTGTCTGCAAACACTGGCTGGTGATCTAGCAGCAAAATTCTGATCTCTATTTCCCCTTCAATTCCAATCTCTCCTTCAAGCTGATTTACCTCCTCTCCTTCTTTTACTGGGATTGGAGCTCCAAGTACTGTGGGTTCCACACCATCTATCTCTTGATGGTATGGAAACCATCAGGGGTCATGTCTTGGGGTCATATCCATTTCTGTATTCACCTTGTCTGGCATGAAACCAGCTTTAGAGAGAGGCGTATCTGCATCTCCCCTCTCTATCTCGTACAAGGGCTCCAGCTTTCTTGTACAAGACAAGGACACATATCTTGTGTCTGTTCCCAATCTGTCTGTCCCCTCCTAGACATCACAAGCCTGGGCTCCTGCATCCCAGTGCTCCAAACACTCCTTGCCATTAACCTTGGATTCCTTAACCTGTTCCAGGTTATCTGATTTTAGAAGAGAACTCCTGTGAAACATGGTTAGCGAGGGTCTCTCCTGATCCTATTTTGGCCTCCAAAAGCTATGACCCCTACATACACCAACACAGAATGCAAGAAGAGGGGAACAGGCACAGGGAAACAGCCCTGTGTCTCTGGAGATACTTTCTTCCACCACTTTGCTGCCATATCTCGCCCTGCCCAGCATGAGCCCAGTAGGCACAGTTGATGATTTACTGCCTCCCCTCCAATATGCATCATCATCTTCCTACTCCTGGCAGTTTCTACTTCATCATCGAGGCCAACAATCTATGCTACACATGATCTCCATGGGGGAAAAGGGTGGTTTGAGAAGATGGCCCAGGCCTAGCATCCTCAGATACAGACTGGCCAGAAGATCAGGAGGAGAAAACTTCTGAAATATTCCATGAACTCTTGTTCCTTTGCCTCTCACCTAGGAAAGCATCTTCTACCTCTATCCAGCCCAACCTCAATTCCCCACCCTCTGAACCCCATTCAATGCCTATATTAAAAACAAAACTATTTCATTTTCCATCCTATCCCATCCATTCCCAATCCCCCTCTTTCCTGGGGGAGTCCACTCCCCTAATATCCCTTCCAAACTTATCTCCCTCTCCCACCGGGAGCCCCTTAACAACCCATTTTCCCCAACAAACATGTTATTCACAATGAAAGAAATATAACGGGAAAAAACCAGAAGCTCCTTTGCCTGTCACTGCCAAAGAACAGCACCAAAGGACACCCTTGTTCATCTTTAAGGTAAACAGAGAAGAAGAGAAACAAAAGGCAGAAATGCAGCAGTCTGAAAGAGAAGCACTCTTTACCCAAAGTGTAATCATGAATAAGACAGGCAGTGAATAAATAACAATAACAAAAGATTAACTCATTGTATTAGTGTTCCTTCTTGCTATTTATGTAAATTTTCCATTGGCACCACTGGAGGTTCGCTTCATAATATTTAGTCCTAAATTTCTATCTCTGTTTTATACCACAGTTAAAACATACACTTGTATATATTGGTTCAGTATTTGAGAAATAATCAGATTTATTTATTTATTTTCTGATGGGCAGTTTCACACTGAGAACAAAAGCAATCTTCAGTACAAAAAGCCTGCCTTCGATGGTTTCTTGATATTCTAACCTGCACATGTCTCAATAGAAGTGTAGCTGAAAGGAAAGTTGAAATGCAGTTTCTTGCATCACTTGATCTTGAACTCAATATTATTTGCTTTGTCACACAAGATAGCTATGTCAGGGAAAATGTTCAGGGAGAATGTACAGGCTAGAAAAGAAAATTCAGAACCGCCCCCCTGACACACACATATACCACCCCCACAGCTAAAGAAGGAAAACAGCTCAGGGGAAAGGTTAAAATTTCACGCAGAATAGCAAAACAGCCTAATCTAAAAAATATAAATCTTATGTACATTGAAATGGTTCCATTCTGAAGGTCAGCCATGAGAACTTCAAAATACGTTTGGACACCTTTAAACACAATAATGGTATATGATTGTTTGCTTTATATACTGGATAAATGCACACTTCTCAGAAGAGTTTTGAATAGAAATGGAAAAAATGCAAGAAATCTATACAAACTTTGTATATCTACTATCAATATGGTAAAAATCTGTCAGAGCTAATAGATTTTAGACTATCTCCCAGAAAACTGTTTGGACATTTTAGAGGCAACCTTGTTTTTGTTGTTGTTGTTGGGGGGTTTTTTGTTTTGTTTTGGTAATACATTTTATTAGACAAACTGAGTAGCTGAGAAAGATGTTAAACATGTATTTTGGAAATATTTAAACTTGATATGTTTTCATGAGAGCTTGATAATTTTTTTTTTTTTTTCTAGACCATTAGGCTGGAGGTTGCTTCGCTAAGAGTTGCTTCCTTTGGCTGGAAAGGTAGGTTTTGTTTTCCTACTTTTAAACAGTTCTTCATTTTCCTTGCTGTCTCCCCCTCTCCTCATCTCTTTCTCTCTGTTAAATGTACCACCTTCATTTTCTCTTGCCCAGCTAGTTATGTGATTCTCACAATGTCTTTAAAGGTGTATTTTCTAGGTATATTTCCACAGGTAGGGGGAAAGAGGAGGCTCCTTTTCTCTACCCACTGTTGTTTTATTTTCTCATTAGGTCACATGTGCAATTAGTGTGCCTCAATAAACTCCAGCGTAGTTTGCCCTAGAGCCAGCTGCTTTACCACACCCTAATGCTAGTGCATGTGTAGAGAATGACACTTTATTGCAGAGCTAATTAGTCAAGCTGACAATAATGCTCATGTGTAGATGTACCCAGAGTGGTATTTGCAGATGTCATTATTGTGGGTGACTCTTGTGGGAAAGGCTTCTTGTGCAAAGTAATATTAGGTTCCCCTTTGGCAAACCATAGTTTGATCCAATTTTAACACAAAAGTGTCTTTTTTTCTCAGAGCTTTCCTCTATCTCAGTGACCAGCAAACTTCTTTTCTGATGCTGTGAGATAGGGTTTTTTTTTTCTTTTTCTAAAGTGTTTTCCTAGTGACAAAGCTTTTCTATGTTCATTGCTAAACAGGTCGTAACCCTGTAATTACTGTTTTCATATGAAGGTAGAAGGTTATTTTAGAAGTGCTTGTTAGACTTTCTCAGCTATGTTATTGATGGTTTCTGTATAATTCCAGTATTTTGGCCCTCAACATTGAATATCTCTCTTCTCTTCTAGGACTTTCTACTTTTACCTTTCCCCCCGTTACTTTGAGGACTCCTCTCCCACCTCACTTGGGGCCTTGTTACACAGTATTTGGGGCATCTCCTGGACCTCTTAACACCTGGATTATTCACACATTGATACCTGTAACTGGTTTTAAACACTCATTTTGCAGCTCAAAATTGCACTACTCCAGAGCAGAATTATCTCTGATCCATGTTACCCAGAGCATGTTAAATTAAAGTGTAGCCATTCTAGACTATTTAGTGTAAATACCTGACCTGCCCACTCTCCCCCACTGGCCTGGATCAGGTCCACTGCCTCTCCTACCCTCCCCACACCCCAGATTTCTCCTCACTGCCTTTCAACCCCCTCCTCTTCTTACTTGTGGCTGCCTGTGCTGTCTGTCCTAGAGAAGCAGTCGGGGAAGGGATAAACTTCCCTCCCTAAGACAGACAGCACAGGCAGCCACAAGTAAATAATGCCCTGGGGGTTGGTGGAGACAGGAGGCAGGGGGGAACCCAAGGGGCTGGTGGGAACCAGGGGAGCTCTAGGGGGGCAGAGGACAGGAGACAAACCCAGAATGGGATTGGGATACAGAGGGAATACTTACCTTTCAGTCCTTCGGAACTCTGCTGGTCTGAAGTGTGAGTACTCCAAACTCGAGCTAGCAATAACACCAATCAACATTTGTGTGGCACGCAGCATAAGGTAGAACAAGGCCCTTGCACAAGGTTCTTTTCTCTTTAACCCTATTTTCCTTCATATCTTTTTTTTTGTTTTATGCTCTAAACCCACTGTTTTAAGTCCATGTTGCTGGCAGAGTTTCCCTGTTGTTATTCATACCCGTTTGTAAGATAATTGTAATAGAAAAAATACCATTGCTCCCTCTCGCATATTACATAGAGTGGAACTGATAAATCCTATTCTAACAACATTGGAGGAATAAGACACTGTGATTTTCTCAGGTAAGGTTTTCAAATGTGCTTTTGTGACTTAAGAACACACAAATAATCAGAAAAGTCAGAGATACTAACACAGCATACCATGAATGGGATGTGTAGTTAAGTCATTTACTTATTTCTGAAAAGTCTACCCTTAAATGGTCAAAATGAGAGAGAGAGAACAAGATATGAAATGTTTCCAAGAAACAAACTTAAAATCTTTCATCAGAGAAGACAGGATGAATGACCTACAACATTTGGATTAAGATACATTTGTAGAACTCCCATTTTATTTAATCAGAAATACAATTTTAGATTTTTTTGATGCCTATTTCTTTTATAAGCACCAATATTTCAAGCTTATACAAGTTTGTCAAGTCAGGCTCACCAGGTTCATTTACAATAGATAGTACTACTTGTGACTGTTAAAGCTGAGTACTGGGTGGCAGTTAAATAACCTAGCAACCTCTAGGGTGCCAATGGCTTTGGGCAGAGGAGCAGCTTAGAGTGGGGGTACTGGTCTTACCTGTAGTGGAGGGAAATGCCACCAAAAGGTTGTAGAACTGAAGTCCACTCCATGATAAGGTAAACTGGGCTCTTTAACACTGATCAGCATCCAGTCTAGGAGTGGAGCCTCAACCAGTTGACAAACAGATAATTTCCTTGCTTCAGCAGCTCCTGCAGCCAAGCTGGTTCCAAATGCACTACCACCTACCTTTCCTTTGGATTATATCAACAAGGCCGAGGTGGACACTGGTGTATGGGCAACCCAGTGTCTCCATATACACTGCCTAGGGATCTGCACCCTAAAAAGCTCATTTCAGTGTCATTTTATCTTTCAAGCACTGACTCAACATAGAAACCAGCAGCTATGAGTTAAAAGTACAGCTTATTTGGTAAAGATAGGGATGCAACATGTTGCATTTGCCAGTGGGAGAGAGTATTGTGCCTCATTGATCAGCTGAGGTGTGCTTAAAGCTTGGTAGCCCAGCCAATAATGGGTTTATATGGTATGATCTGCCTGATCTAATGGGCAAGAGAAAATTTGAAATGCAGATTGCATCACTGCACCAGACAAAAAGAAAAAGAGAAAATTAATACTTTAATTTCAACATGGTATGTTAGGACCACGTATACTGACTTGAATGATGATCTTGTGAATCTCTATGATGCTTGCAAGATAGCAGTGATATATTAAATAGTTTGAAAATTGATATTGTGGCACCACAAGAAACATGGTTAGTCACAATGCCTCTAAGAGAAAAATACATATTTACTCCAAGAGAAGGCTCTCAAAGATGCACATGAACATGGAGTAGACTTTGCTGTAAAAACAATCTTGAAACAGTCAAGAATTCATGGAACAGTTCTGAGATGTTCCTCATGCTTCACCTTTATAGTTCAGAAGGCACAGTCACCTTCGTGCATGCCTACTCTCCAATACTCTACTCTTCTGCTGAGTTAAAAAGATAAGTTTTACAACAAATTGGCTAGTGTTATCTGTAAGACTCCAGACATTGAGAACTTATATCTCCTGATTGACTTAAATGCCATAGTTGGTGCTGCCAGAGAATCCTGGCCAATTTGCCTGGAATCACATAACACAGGAAGCATGAATAATAAGAGACATAAGCTGTTGGAGTTCTGCTTCCATCATAACTTTCTCATTGCTAACTCATTCTTCTAAGCAAAGCCATTCTATAAGGTATCATGAAGGCACCCAGGATTTTGCCCCTGACAACAGTTGACCCTATCATCAGTAGACTGTCTAATCTCAATAATATCCTCTTTCAGGGCATGTCTACACAAGATGTTTACTGTGCAGTGAAACTAATTAACAGTGCAGGAAATGTCTCATCTACACATGTACCCCTATTACGCTGGAGAAAACTAATTTACTCTGCAGCAGGATAGTATTTGTAAACACCCCGCTTCAGAGTAAAAAAAAACTCCACAGCTGTACATGTATAGATGCTTCCTTTAGTTGGCTAGGTCACAAGGGTGCTTCAGTGTGCGGGGCTGCTTGCCAACTAGCCCTGTGGGAAGCACCCTTATGCCTCAGTCAGCCCTTCCACAGCACTTTGAGCTGGGAGGGGAGCAATATACAGAAAAATATAGGGAACAAGGAAGTCCCTCTATATCACCTTCATTGACCTGACCAAAGCCTTCAACCGTGTTAGCGGAAAAGACCTTTATAAATTATTCGAAAAAGCATAATCCACTCTTTCCATGATGGAATATGTCAAACAGTCAGCTATGATAGATCAAGTCTGAGGCTTTTGAGATTTGAAGCAGAGTTAAGCAGGACTGTGTCTTTGTTCTAAACTCTGTTCAGGATTTTCTTTTCTCTTCTTCTGCTGCATGCTTTTGGGGCCAGCACCAAAGAAATTAATTTAAATATATGCTCAGACTGTAAATTATTCAACTTCTCCTGCTTTAAAGCGAAGAATAAAGTATGGAAAGTTTCAATTCATGAGCTGCTGTTTGCTCATGATGCTACACTGATAGCCCACAGAGAGAGTGACCTTCAGAGGGTTCACTGTCAGTCATTTCACTCATGCCCGCCAAGAGCTTGGTCTTATAATCAGAATCGAGATGGCCAATGTTATGGGCCAGAACATTGTTTTACACCAACAATGTTGGTTCTGTAAGTAAATGTATGTACCTTGGCTCCAATGTTACCAACAAACTTTCAGTTGAGGCAGAACTGAATAACAAACTGACTGTTAAAACCAAAGTGAAACACACTATGTTTGCATCATCAACAATCTTTGGTACAGTGGCAAATTCTGGACCGCATGCTCTATTCAAGAAAAATGCCCCAAGAGCTTTCACTTACGCTGCCTTCACCACATTCTAGGTACTTGCTGGTGGACAAAGTTGCCCATGGTGAGATCTTAGAGTGTGCCCACATCCTGAGCATCCATTCTCTTCTCAGTTGATATCCACTTCACTGGCTTGATCATATGTGTAGAACTGACAATAGCTATATATCCACAGATATCTTGTACAGAGAAAGAACACTTTACAAGAAGACCACACAGCCATCCTTATCTCCATTTCAAAGATGTTTGCAAGGGAATTACGAAGGCAATGAACACTGAGCCCAAGGACTGGGAGTAGATTGCTGAGGATCAAACCACTTGGAAACAGTTTATTAAGGGTGGAATGAAGTCTTTCAAGGGATTAAGATCCCAATACTAAGAAATAAGAAAATTCAGGAAGATCTCTGTCACTGTAGAATTGGGCTCTACAGCCACACTCACAGATGTTTAATGAGTTGATGCCTCACTCAGCACAAATCTATTGTCTCGCTAGGCAGACAGATGCCTATAATGCAAATTCAACAGTATGAGAAAGGAATATACATTAGCCCATCAAATCAATGTACACCTGGCCTTCATTAATTAATATAGATCTAAGATGTTTTGGCTATTCTAGTTAAAATATAGTAACCCCTAGTTATCTGAAGTACTGTCCTCCAAACTGACTTTAAATACAGTATAGACATAATACTTGCTTAAACAACTACCTGTCCATTACACTTTTTCTTATGGAAAAAATAAATGGATTTTATCTATCGATTGTTTGTTCCTGTGTTGGGAAAGTTAATAGAATTTGATGTTGTCAGAGAGTCAATATTCTCCACTTTGACACTGTCTTGTATGCCAATTATTTCTCAGAAAGCTTTTTTGTGTATATAGATCTTCATAACAACAACTATTTTTGGAAGATAATAGCAATTTCATAATATTATAAAGTTATTGTTTCTATGAACACTATTAAGATAGATAAACAGTATTTACAAACATAGGTGAACTTATATGGGTTTTTTTGGATATTGACAAGATCTTTTTCAATATAATCAAACTCTGAATGTTTATTAATATTTAATAAACTAATTAATATTTAAAACAATTATAAAAATAAACAAATGTGGAAGTAGAAAAAAAATCTCTTCCAAATGACTTTATCACTTTCTTTTCTTTTTGCTCTTGTAATGTGGACAATTTATAATCCAAGTAACTAGAGCTAGATGCTATTTCAAACTATTTGTGAAGCTATCCAATGAAAATTAAACTTTTCAAAGATGGAGGAACTTAATGCCCTAGTTACAAAGAAAGAAAATCTCGATCATCTCCTGTGTTTTCACTATAATTATTTTTTATGATTTATGCTTTTTCTTTCCTTCAAGTTCTTCATTCCAGTATTTTCCTAAATATAGCTGAATGTAGATGGTAAATCAACAGAAATAACTTTTGTTCCTGTGATTTTATGTTTATTTGCTTTTGTTTTCTTGTGTATGTAAACTTCTGTTAGTTTTAACTTAAAATAATGTGCATACTAAAATAAGTATATATCTAATAAAGGAATAATATTATCAACATTTTAATTGGTTCTAATTTTTTTTAAAAGTTGGCAAGTACTATCCTCATCTCCCTAGGTATTTAAAATCAAGTCCATGTAAGAGCCAGCTCCAATTGGATGTAAACTTAAAAGAACTCCAGAAACTATTATGCTACCGTGGTCACAACTACACAAGACACAGACTGCACAGTAGCTCATTACTACTCTTTAGTAGTGTTGTGTGGCATGAAGCATGATGCAGTAGTAACAAGCTACTGTGCAATCAGCATCTCCAAAAAGCCATTTAGGGATGCTACTGCACAGTAGCTCCAGTTACTGCTCAGTCATTTCATACTTGTGTATGCAAGTACTAAATGACTATGCAGTAATAACTGATCTGTCAGTGTCTCATGATGTCAGCATCATAAGTCCTCCCTCCTTTCCTAAACACAGTCAGGCTTTCGGAAGCAGTGTGCTTTTTGTGTCACCCTGCAATCCCTCCTGCTGCTACTGCTGTACCAGCTGCTCCTGTCCCAATCCACCAAGGGTTGTAGCTGCTTAGAGAGCTGGGCTAAGCCAGAGAAAGCAATCATTCCTGTGATTGCTCATGGGGTGGGGAACACCCAGAGGACTGGACAGAGAGGGGGAACCCACCTGCTGTCACTGATGCCCATCCAGCTTGGCTGGAACAGAGCAGGAGTGGCTCTGAAGTTTCCCATTCCCTTAGGTCTGCTGGGGGCTGTGGCAGTGGTGAGTGGCGCAGGCAGAAGAAGGAGGAAGATAGAGGATGCTGAGGTGGGGAGTCCCCACCTTCAGTCCCCAGCTGCTGCTTCTACACTATGATTAAAAATGCAGGTGCAAACATGCCACTGCACATCCTTTGGACTTATACCTGTGGCAGAGTGGATGGAATAGCATTGCTGATCACTAAGGAAGGCTCAGGTTGTGGAGTGGATAGGCTCCAGGGAAGCAAATCCTCAAATAAAAGCTGATTCAGGAATGGGGTTAAAAGGAATTGATCAGGCATAGATCAAGTATATAGCATCTATTACCTGTCCTCAAGTTTTTATTTGAGTTCTTTCAGGAGTTTGGGGTAATGGCTATTCAACTGTCACTGTTTCATGAACTGCCTTCACTACAAAGCTTTAATTATTCAGTTACTCAGTTCAATATGAGAAAAGGAACATCCTAGGGATGATGGAGTCATCAGAATCTGCCTTTGAGATTAAATGAATAGGTCTCAGGACAAAGTAATGCTGAGGATTCAGGTATGTGCAGTAGGCCGCTCCATGAGAAATCCCCAAAATAAATTGTCTGAGCTCTTGTTAGATCTCTGATTAGAATCTCCTACTGAAATATTACTGTTCACTACTTCTTGTATTTAATAGTCATTGGATATAAAGGGTGGGGTTTTGTGTGTTGCGGGAATTGTTTACCAATTAAGATCAGACAGGGAGTCAGCAGGGCAACTACATTAATTGAGTGCTCTTGAAGCAGGTATTTAGTCCTTTTGAAACAAGTCTTCTGGGATGTCAAGCAAGGAAGACAAATGGGAGGAAGAGGACAAAGTAAAAGGTGTTTGGCTCTGAGATGGTTGGGGACCTGAGCTGTCTTGTGTACTGAATGTTGTATGTGTGCACTTCTGCCAGTTGGTGGAGATGAGGGGTGGAGTGAGGTGAGACACTTAATTGAGTACTCTTGAAGCAGGCAGCAACAAAAACAAACATACAGACAATAGGGTGGATACAGGGTTGTGGCAATGGGTGCATGGCCACATCCTCTGTGGCACATGTGCAGTAAAGAGTTCATTGCCCATGTACCAAATAGCCAAAATTAACCATCAGAATTCACTGGCATGTCAGCACAAATCCTGCCACAGCTCTACATGTGCTATGAGCTCTATTGGAGCAGACAGAAGCTACAATTTTCACCTGATTTTTTCTCCAGAAAGCAGTCCATAACTGTGAACAAAAACAGACTGCTTCAAAAATGGCCGATTGAGTGAAAATCTGAAACCCCTTCTCCTGAATTCAGCAGTAAGGTAAAGAAGAGGAAGAGCAGGAGTGGTGCACAGCCCCTGGGGAGTCCCATGACAGTAGGGGTTGAGTGTCTTAGCTGCTGCTACTGGTGTTCATCCCCTCCTTTCCCCATCTGCTGAATTCAGAAGGAGGAAGGGGAAGAAAAATAGCAATAGATTCTGGAGCAAGAACTGCCTGCAGATCATAGCATCATAGCAAGTTACGGTTGGAAAGGACCTCAGGAGGTCATCCAGTCCAGCCTCCTGCTCAAAGCAGGACCATCCCCAGCTGGATCATCCAAGCCAAAGCTTTGTCTGGACTGGTTTTGAATACCTCCAAGGATTTAGCTTCCACCACCACTCTAGGTTATTTGTTCCAGTGTTTTATGTATTACTAACCTCCTAGTGAGAAAATTATTCCTAATATCTAACCTAAACTTCCCTTGATGCAACTTGAGACTGTTGCCCCTTGTTTTGTCATCTGCCACCACTGGGAACAGTCTAGTTCAATTCTCTTTTGGACCCCCCGTTCAGGTATTTGAAGGCTACTATTAAGTCCCCTCTCAGTCTCCTCCTCTCTAGACTAAATAATCCCAATTCCCTCAGTCCTTCCTCATAAATCATGTCCCCCAGCTCCCTCACCATTTTTATTGCCCTCCACTGGACTTTCTCCAATTTGTCCACATCCTTTCTCTAGAGGGCTCCCCACAACTGGACACAGTAGTCCAGTACGCCTTCTTGGCAACAAGGACAAACTGCTGGCTCATATTAAGTTTATTGTCCACTGTAACCCCAGGTCCTTTTCTTCAGAGCTGCTGCCTAGCCAGTCAGCCCCCAGCCTGTACTGGTGCATGGTATTGTTCCATCCTAAGTGCAGGACTTTTTACTTGTCCTTGTTGAACCTTATGATCAGGGACCCTGGTTTTCTCTGATTAAAAAAAAAAAAATCCCCAATTTTCGGTTTATAAAAAGTAACCCCAAATCCTCATTTTTCCACGATTAGATGTATATACAATGGTATTAGTGGTGTTTCATTTTAATCATGGAAAAAAGTAGATATATGGGGTTACTCTACAAGGTTCCTTTTGGGCCAATCCTCCAATTTGTCTAGGTCACTCTGAATCCTAGCCCTACCCTCTAGCATATCTACTTCTCCCCACAGCTTGGTGTTATCTGCAAACTTACCGACAGTGCACTCTGCCATCTTGCAGGTCACAGATGAAGACCCAGAACTGACCCTTGGGTCTCTCCACTTGATACCAGCTGCCAACTAGATATCGAGCCATTGATTACTACTTTCTGAGCCTGATGCTTCAGCCAGCTTGCTATCCACCTTACAGTGCATTCACCCAGCCTGTACTTCCTTAGCTTGCCTGAGAGAATGTTGTGGGGAATATATCAAAAGCCTGGCAAAAATCGAGGTATGCCACATCCACCAGTCTCCCTGCATCCACAGAGCCAGTCATCTCATCATAGAAGGCAATCAGGTTGGTCAGGCATGACTTGTCCCTGGTGAATCCATGCTGACTGTTCCTAATCACCTTTTTCTTCTCCAAGTGTTTAGAAATGGATTCCTTGAGGATCTGCTCTATACTTTTTCCAGGGACTGAAGTGAGGCTGACTAGTCTGTAGTTCCCTGGATCCTCCTTTTTTCCTTTCTTAAACATGGGTACTATGTTTGCCCTTTTCCAATCATCTGGGAACTATTCTGATCATCATGAGGTTTCAAAGACGATGGCCAATGACTCTACAATCATGTCAGCCAAATCCTTCAGCACAGTTGGGTTCATCTCATCTGGCCTCATGGACTTGTACAAGTCAAGCTTTTCTAAGTAGTCCCTAACCTGTTCTTTCACTACTGAGAGCTGCTCACCTCCTTCCAAAATTGAGCTGCCCAGTGCAGTAGTCTGGGACCTGACCCTGCCTGTGAAAACTGAGGCAAAAAAGACATTGAACACTTCAGCCTTTTCTGCATCCTCTGTCACTAGGTTGCCTCCCCCAGGCAGTAAGGCGCACACACTTTCCCTGATTCTCCTCTTGCTACTGACATACTTGCAGAAATCCTTCTTGTTACCCTTCACATCCCTTACTAGCTGCAACTCCAATTGTGCTTTGGCCTTCCTGACTTCATCCCCACATGCCTGAGCAGTGCTCTTATTTTCTCTCTTGTTATTTGTCCATGTTTCCACATCTTATAAGCTTCCTCTTGTGATTTAGTTTACTGAAGAGTTCCCTACTAAGCCAGGCTGTTTTCTTGCCATACTGATGTCACACTGGTGAGCTCATAGAGCTCACAGGACATACAGAGCTCCCAGCAGGGGCTCTGCTGACATGCCAGGGAGCTCTGAGAGTTTACTGTGTTATGTGGTGTACAGCAAAAGTGGGGTAGGACTATGCCACCACACCCGCTCTGGATCCACCCCTCATCTCCACTAAGTGGCAGTAGTGCACGCACATGCACACGCACACACAAACACACACACACACACCCACACACACACACCTCACTCAGTATACAAGACAACCCATAGCCCCTTTCATATCACTGAGCTTTTCCTCTTCTTCCGGCCCCACATATGTACCTTGCTTAGCAGCCAAGGAGACCAGTTTTAGAAGGAACATTAGAGTGAGCACTCTGACCACCAGAGAGCCTTGCTTCTTAGGTAACTGGGATAACCACTCAGCTATTACCACTAAAGTGATGGGAGAGTCATTCTTCTTGCACCCATTACTTATAGGTTTCTGGCTGACTGTGTTTTTGTGATTTCAACACACTTAACACGTTTGAAATATGCCCTCACACATAGCAACCTTCCTGCCGCACCAGTGCACAGCCTACTGAAAAGGAAATAGAACTGCTACCTTATGTGGCTAAAAGCCACAATTTAGATGCAGAAAATAAATAGTATTCCTCCCATAGTCCTTTAAAACTTGCAGTAAAAACATAGAATAAATTAATGTTAGATAAATGATGAGGAGGATAAGAAATATATCAGAGAGAAAATAGGAGAGGGAAAATAGGTCAGTTAATAAAAGAAGAAGGGGTAAAATTAATACTGAATACAAATGGCTTAGATGTTGAACTCCTTTGTACAATCTGTCTTCAACAAGAAAACGAGAGAAAAATATTGAAATGCTTAGCATATTAGGGAGATTTTTTTTTCAAATGGCTATTGAGGGCTTGCAGATATGGAGCACTGCACAATTTGAATATTTACAGGTCAATTAATTTGGATAATATATTTTTTAAGTATTAAAATAATTAACAAGTGAACATTCTATCTCTGACAATTAGATTCTAAGTAGTCTATGACTTATAAAGAAATGTAAAGGTTTAGGAAAAAGCTAATTTGGTAATCTTTTAAAAAAAATAATGATTTTGTGCAGCAATTGAGTAAATAATGCATAGAGATGGAAGATAAAAGTCAACAAGAATTAGGAGCTAGATTCAATAATGGATTTAGTGGCTTAAGTATTAGTAACCTGACACCAAAAGTAGAATCTAGAGCCTGGGATCTTCCATGAGCAGAGCTCATTTAAAAACCAGTAGCAATTGTGTTCACCTTTTATAACACTGTCAAGTGGTTGGAACTTTTGCTGTCAAGTGGTTGGAAGTCACAGCCTGTGGAAGTCACAGCCTGTGGAAATTACTATGATCAGACTGGTATCACTGAGACTTGGTGGGATAGCTCTTAGGATTGGAACATCAACATTGAGGGGTACACTATTTTGGAAGGATAGGGTTAGGAAAGAAGGTGGTGATGTTGCCTTTTATGTCAGAAACATATTTACTTCTTCCCTGGTTGAAGAGAAAGAAGATAGCAAATAAGAATGTATCTGGGTGACGATAAAAGATGAAAGATACAGCACAAACACAAGCGAAGTAGAATCACTATCAGTGGAGTTGTTTGAGAAGAGGTTGGATAAGCATTGATCAATCATGCTCTAGGAGCAGCTATTCCTATGCTATAGGTACTGCCCATGTTTCTGGGTTTTATGAGTTGCTGCATGGGACTTAGAAGGATTTATCTTTCTCCTCCTGTTGTTGCATGTGTCATGGAGGATTGCCTTCTACAGGGGTATTAGATGTTGGCTAAAGCCATGCTGGGGATTTTGACTGGCTATGCCAATGCTCTTGCTGGGATTAAAACCAGAATTTCCTGACTAGAGGGTATTGTCTCCCACTCAGGGTTGATCAAATCCTCACATTTTTGGTCAGGAAGAAATTTTACCCCATGATCAGATTGGATCAGAGTGGTGCAGAATTTAGCAGGGGTTGTGGCCCCCTTTGTATATCTTGAGTGTATTTTAACAACAGCTGTTGCAACAAGACACTGACTACGGTTGTTCTGCTTTAACTGTGTGAGTTTGGTTGCTATGCCTTGTAATTGTGTAATAGGGTTATTGTGTAGTTTTAGTAATAGTCTAGACAAGGGATAATTATGCCTCAGGTAGGGCCTTGGACTCAATGACCTCCATAAGTCCCTTCCAGCCCTGATTTTTTTTATAACTGTATAATTCTGTTGGCAGTTAATGGACTGGGGACTTATGCTAACTTTTTACTGGCTCCCAACCCCAAATTAAGATTCCAGGTGTTTGACATGAATGGTTTCTGAATATGCTCAGAAGCGTAAGTTTAGGTATCCCCAGAACTTTTCAGGCCAACATTATTAAGTAAAGGTACCTAAATGATTTTATGACTCTTGTTTTGGGGCTCATTGGGATGACTTCTTGTGACTATTCAGACACCAATCTGGATTTGGCCTTTAGTAACTGAAAACTGCATCCTCAAAGACATTTTAATAAATCCCAATGCCCAAATAGAATTTAGCTACCAAAATACCATTTTGACCTAGGATCACAAGTCTCATTTAAAGGTTTGGTGAATGGGAATAAGATATTTTAAATAGTCTGCGAGCTGTCAAATATCATTCACCGTGTTTGAGAATTTAGGAGCTGCCGGAATACAATCAGGGCAGCAGTGAATACAGGCAGTGCTGCAGAGTATACACAGTATAAAATCATTAAAATATGCACATTCATTAAAATGGTTTAGCTTCTTTATAATATGCTTTTCTTCTGAAAAGCAAGAGAATGCAACTTTTATTCCAGGGTGTAAAAGGTGGAAGAATTGTACTCAAAATTTTAGCTTTGAGATAAACCATTGATCAAAAAAGCTTGAACGTCTGTAATCTAAAGCTTTTAACCACCAAAAATTATCAAGTCTGTATCTCTCAGTATATAATTCAATAGTTTTCTGCGATTGTACCTGGACTATTTGACAAACTACTTTCTCTGCAACCCTATTGAAAAAAGAAGGGATAGCAAGATTGTGATTCAGAAAGAATGCTAATTTCTGAGTCCCTTGTTACCAGAATGATACCAACAAATTGGAGGGATTTCAGACAATGGCAACAGAAATGATCAGAGTACTAGAGGAATTGATTCATGAGAGGAGATAAAAAGAACTAAATATTTATACTGTTGCTTGCCTAAATGATGACTGAGGGGGGCATAATCACACCCTTCAGATATTTGCAAACTGTTAACACTAAGGAGAGAAAAGAATTATTTAGCATAATGAAAGGATGAATGCCTTCAAGTGATAGAATGAAATTAAGAAAGGGAAAATTAGGATGAATATGAAGAAACAATGTTACGGTGAGGTCTAGCCTATGAAAATAATCTTTCAAAAGAAGCAGCAGAAATCCTGCTTCTCTGGACTTTCAGTGATGTGCAATGATAACTGATTGGGATAAAGGTGAACAAGGTGATTGTGATAAATGTATTTTTCTGGTTTTGTTTGTTTATTTTAATTCTTTAACATTCAATCTGACAGTGGGTGTATCTACATGAGACTCTTAATACCCATTGGACTAATTCTACTGTGCGTTAGCATGGCTGGCAAAAACCATGCTAATGAACAAATGCATAGTAGATGAGTCCAATGAGCATTAGGGGTCACCTAAAAAAGCATTTGTTTGCACTAATATGCAGTATTGCTGATTATAGCACATTACAGTTAGTGTACTAATCTTAATGCACCATAATTTCATATTAATGAACATGTAGATGCACCCAGTGGGCGCATCTACATGTTTGCCCAACTGCACAGTTGTTACTGTGCATTTAATACTTGCTTTAGCATCTGTATCTTTACTTGCTTTAGCAAGTACTAAATTACTGCACAGTAACTGCCAATACTGCACAGTCCCAGCACTGCATGGATCATTTGTGACCCTACTGCACAGTGGCAATGAGCTACTGTGCAGTAACTTGTTGCTGCTGTGCAGTAGTGGTGGTGTTATGGTTTGTGCCTGCCAATGCTATGTCTCCATAGCTCGCCACTACAGAGATGCTACAGTGACTCTACAGTGATGTAGCATCTCAAGCAGATGTGTCCAGTGTCATGTATCAGTACAATACAATGTTACAGGAACAATACAGTGTTACAATGCAGTATACAATACAATGTTATGGGAACTAACTGAAAAGCAAAGTGAACTTACTTAAGAGAAAAGTCTTTCCTCAAAGCTGTCTAACACAAAACTTAATGATTGGTAATAGTAAACTGAGTAGTCATAATGACTTTAGACCATTTTTCTTGGGGATTTTGAAAGACAGTTTGAAAAGGGGAATTGGACTGAGAGTACCATTTTGAGAATTGCACGGATATACAGGAGGGTTTGACTTGCTGTTTCTGTTCTACTGTAGAGATTTAAGAAGAACAACGATCTATATAAAAGTCACACCTTACCCAGGTACAACAAAAATTTTTTCTTTTTTCAGCAGAGAAAAAATGTGGAGTGGGCAGAATAAACTTCAGCTCCCCATGCTGAGGAGTACATGCTTTTAGCTAGAAGAACTGTCTTGGATCCATTCTTGCTTTTTGGATTCTTGGACAACAGGATTCTTACTACAATGATATGTGCTTGAAATCCACTAGTAAACAATAATTGATGCATCATTCAGCTCCTGTTTTTTTACACTACTAGGGCTCAACCTTCCCCTCCCCAACTTCTACACTTTAAATACAATATCAAACTGGCCAAAGTTCATTGGGCACTCAGCATTTTTGAATGCCTGTCCTAGAGTTTCCATTGATAAAAGACCCCATCATTCCGTCTTCCTTGCAAACTTTTTTAAAGTATTTGAAAACAGATCCTTTGTTTCTTTTCAAACAGATATGCTGAAATCCAAACTGTCATGAACAATTAACTTAAACATTAATAAACTCTAATATAGTCCTCTTCCAAAACATACACTAATTAAAATAGTGTATGTTCCACTATAAACTTAAAGAAGACACAGTAAATGCTTTTTAATCTGTATGGATTTTATTTTTATAGTATTTGCTAATGATTGCAAGTTTATATAACATCTTCAACTTACATTTTCTGTAGCCTATGCTGAGATACGTATATAGACAGTGCATTCCTTAGCCAGCTATGAAGGTAGAATCTTTAACAATATTTGTCATCATGATTTAGATTTTAATTCCCATAATTTTATTTTTGAAGTTACCTAAGTAAGCAAGAGAGAAAGCTGACATATTTATGACTAAATTGTGTCTTTGCTAGAATTCCCAAGCAGGGGGCAAGGTTTTACTGCCTCTGGAGAAAACAATGATTTTTAAGATGAATCCTAGGTTCCCCCTTGCACCAAAAGGGACATACCCTGTTTCAGGTCTGTGCATTGTAAATTCTCTGAAGTCGTAGCTTAGTGAAAGCACCAGCCTTAGGCACCAACTGTGGGCAGAGATGGTGGGGGTGCAAAAATAGCAGCACTTATGCTAACGGCTGAGACCAGCCTGGCTGCCATCACAGTCCCTGGCAGTGCAGCCTTTGTTGCTACCCTGTGCATCACTGCCATTCAAGACACTCAGACTTCCAGTTACACCTCTTTGTGCAAAATACTGGCTACATGTCTTTGAGGGCTCCTCACCTTGTCCTTGCCATGAGCAGCAGAAAATTAAAAGGTCTATTTTGGCCCCTACACTGATCACCATCATACAGGCACCCCATGCTATCTCACAAGGAAGTGCATAGTACCCCACACTCTCCTCCACAGCCACATGGACCATGCTGAGGGTTGGCTTTTAGATATTTTGTTTTCTTTAACTAACAGCCATAGCTTACATGGAAATTCTTGCTTTCTTGCCTTTGTATAGAATTATAAAGGACTTCTCTTTAGTACACAATGAGTATGATTAAGGGCCATTGAACATGAAAAAGAGGGACTATGCATTATTTTTCTACATAATGAACTTTAAACAAATATGACATGTAATCATAAGGAACAAAGTAGTCTATTAAAATGAGTTATGACATCTACTTACGCATAACTCTAAGGTACCTGTGCTTAGAACTTAATATCTATTTTTCGTTACAGTACTTGAATAAACAAAAGAAGAAACAAAAAATTGTAAAAAAGACATGCTTTGGGACTGATTGTTTTGTTATTGCTCATTTTCCTGATTTCTAAGGTTTATATTGCACTGATTTTCTATATTTTTTATGAGCCTTTTCTATTTTCCTCGTCCTTATTATCAGTTGAGTTTCACAAAATGTATACCTTTCTTTACCACTAGATGGAACTAAAAAACCTTGTAATTTTTCTCCATGCACACTTTCATGTAGATGTATAGCAATAAACTCTTTACCAAAAAGCCTGGAAATAGTCCAGAAGTAAAATTTCCTAAGTTCATGTAAGGGTATCTAAGACAAAGTAATTACCACCTGTTGAAAGACTGCCTTTGTTGTTAGTAAGTGCAACTGCCAAAAATGATACTAGTTAAAATATATCAAAACTGATTGTATTTTCAAAGCCAGTGAAGGAAAAAAAATAGCCTTATATCTTGAGTAACTGCAATAACTCAAACTAAAAGTCAATATTGATTTGTTTGTCAGTAGATACTTCTGAGGCAAACCAAGATAGAAATATACTCACTATTCAATATATATGACATTTAACCATAAAAAAGTCAGATTAAAATAGAACAGGCTTTTAAAAACTTGGTGGGGGGGGGTTCATTGCAGGAGATATTTAATTTTTGCATGTCTAGAGAAGAAAGTAAACATTTATTCTGTTGATGAAAAGAACTGAATATGCCAAGTTACTAGTTCCACTAGATATAAATAAAAAAATGGATTTTTTAAAGGAAAAGATCCATCCCCTTTATGATGACAGATTACTACTGTAATAGATAATGGATTATTTCTGTGGCTTTTGCCATCAGTTGATTTGCATCTGAATCTTGCATTAAACATTTCCTACCCTAAGCATAAATCATAGTAGTTAAAAAAACCTGACAGGATGTAATCAATATTCCTGTGATCATTTAACTATTGTTTTGCACTATTGGCTTAGCCTATCTACACTGCCCATTTAGATGTGATCTGTAATTCTTATAATCATAAGAAAAATCATGGAACTACTTTCTCCTCCAACCAGTTGGCTGAGTGTTCAACCTCTGTACATTTAAAATCAATAATAATAATCACTTCCCTATTCTGTAGCATGCCCACATATTCATACTTACTTTCTATTGTGTAGACAGTTGCTCAGAATACTTAGCATAGTGTTTGATTTAGTTTTAGTTTAGTAGAAACAAAATCATATTGAAATTTTTTTTCCCTCAATTGGCCAGAATTTAATGAGATGAAAACCATGTGGATATTATCATGTATCATGACTTACTTTGACAGATAAACTCTTTGGTTTATGACAACTACAGAATGAAATAATCCAGGGTTACGTAGCTGGGAAGCAGATGTAATTGAGACTCATTGTACATACTATACTAAACTTCAAGTCTAAGGCCAACTTCTTTTCTTCCTTTGTTGTTATCTTTTCCTCGGCTGCTTTTGGTCTAAAGTTTTATGTTGAATCTTTTTCTCACCCTTTTCTTTGTGGGTTTTTTTTTTTTTTTCTGTGAAGCACCATCTGCCTGGATGTCTTACTCTCCTTAAAATATTTCTCTTATGAGAAGCCTGTCAGCTTCCACTCAGCAAGGTAAGAAGCAGTGTTATAATTTTATCGTTACAGTGAAACCCCTGTACACTGATCTGTGCTTTAATACTGCTTTTGGGTTTCAAAACTGTATTTTTGGGATGGGTCTCTTTTCTAATCATCTGTACATTTAGATTGCAACACACATAGGGCAAACAGAGCAATTTCCCTCACAGTCCACTGAGCACTGAACACACTGCTGGCATTCCTCAAAACCTAATAACATTCTGCTAAAGATCACGTAACAGCTGAAGACTGTCTGCCAGGTTTTTTTGGCTCTTGTTGATTAAGAAGGGAAAGTTCTTTCAGGGCTACAATTAAAATCATAAAAAGTGCATTGACATCAGTAAAATCCTGTGACTAGAAGTATAAGACCAGTGGTTTATTTGAGAATTTTATTTTGTTTTATAAAGCATACAGAAGTGCATATGAAATAGATATATATAAATAAATATATAAATGTATATAATAAATATAAATAAATATATATAATATTCACAGTGGGAAGATGCTAATTTAAAATAAGATCAGATATAACTCATTCAGATATATATGTTGATAATTAAGCTGTATTAACTCTTTGCCTGCCTTAATATCCAAAATAGGAACTAAGGAGTCCCAATCATGCTTGTTATTGTGGTCTTCTGCTATATTTCTTATGTCAGTGCTTTAAGATACATATACATGACCTCCCAGTGATGTTTTCTTTGCCTTTATATGATTAAATTTTCACATTTCATATGGGATAATAGAATAGCATTGCTATTATTGAGCTTCAAAAATCCTAAGCAAGCCACACACATTAATTGTACATTATAATGACTGGAACTGCTGTGCAAGATATTCCAAACAGTCCAGACATAGGCTGAGACCATCAGGTGGTGTAAATGACTGCAGCAATATTGACTTCAGTGGAGCTTTATGTCTATTTACAGCACCTGAAGATCTGGCCTATATTCTGTAGATAATATTGATACTGAACAGAGCCATTTATTACTACTACTTTCATTCTAATTACGATGTTTAACATATTTCCCAGGTGAAAGCTTTTTCAAATTGTGTGCGATTACACTTTATTATTTTCAACATTACTGCAAGGTTGCAATTGATACTCTGAGAATAAACAAATTAACAAAACCCACTAAACCCCCAAATTCTGCGTATAATTTAATAAGTCCCCTTTTAGGTACCAAAGAACTAGGTTATGTACTGATACTAAGTTCTATCAATGAAACTGATCAGGGCCAAAGTCCTTCACTAATTTAGTAATGTTGTAATTATGTAATATAATACACACACGCACACACACACACGCACACACACACACACACTTACAGATCTAGACTACCCTGCTTCCAGACAACTTCATAACTTAGATCGATTCCACCTTGGGCTTTTTGAATGCCTGCACCTAGGTTAGGTGTTGACCTGGATCACTGTATGTGGTTAAGCATAGATCCTTCTAAGCACTGTAAATGAAAGTACAGGTTATGTGAAATAGCATGCCGCGTCTATTCTATCCAAGCACTTACACCACAGGCTCAGCTACAGCATATGAGCATGGGGTATCTAAAGGTCCAGTCCTGCAACACTTACTATAAGAATTGGTTGTCTTCATTCACACAAGCAGTCCTATGGAAGTCAGAGGAAATACTACAAGGATAAGTCTATATTGTTGATCTCCTGGGAAACATTGCTCTTGAGCACACTTCATCCACCTGCTTACATGTGCCAAAGCCAGAAATAAATCATTGAAGTTGTTCCAGCAGCGTCCTTCAGTGCCAATCTCAAGGTCTGTAACTCCTGCATGCCTGAGCTTGTCTTTGTGGGGCACCCCTGGAAAAGGGCAACCTAATTGGACTGTTAATTAGTACTCTAGGAAAAAGGACAAACATATTTAGATTTTAAAACCTAGGATTTGAATGTACTGCCAAATAATTCAAATATGTACTGTTTTATATAAGGCCAACAGTCAAAGCTACATGTTGTTCACATCAAACCCAATGGCAACATTTCTATTGAATTATTTGCCAATGCATTCAAATTGTAGGTTTTAAAATCTAAATATCTTTGTACATATATAATGTTTATTTTTTAATTCTATTTTAAGCATGGAATAAGCCAAGATTAAAAAAAAACAAAACAACTCTCAGAAAAATCAGTGAATAATGTGTCATTTTTAACTCTCCTGCATCCATACAGTATCTATTGTGATGGAAATCACAGTTTTCCATGACCTCTTCTGTTAAGCCTGTAATCACCAATCTAATCTCTTTAAATGGAATTTAAATCCTTTTACATAGACAGCATAGAATAGAGAACAAAAACACTGAAATTTAAATTAGTTACCAAGAAAAAATTCACTCCCTTGAGATCAAAATTAACTCAAATGTGTAATTGATTAGTCAGGTGCCTGGTAAAGACATCCATTAAATATACCTGTGACCTTACACCCTAACCTGCCTTTGAAAAAACTGAAGTAGGGAACCATGCACTAATTTAATGAATTAAAAGTATTGAAGATCTTGAAGATGTTTTAATATGGATCTTAAGAAAATACAAAGTGTGTGACTCAAAGGATCATCTACTCAGACGCACCGTTTCTCTTCCCAGTAAAGTTTGTTTTAAAATCCTGCCATATGCGTAATTTTCCCTCTATCTCTTGTCAGGCTTTCCTAAACATCTCTCAAATGGCAATATTATTATGTTTTCCCTTGAAGCACTGCTAATTCTCACAGTACTGGGCACTAAGCTGGTTGTGATAGTTACAGAACATTTTAATACCTTTCTCACACCTATCTTTTTCTATTCATTTAAAATGAGAAAAATATTTCTATGTACAATTATTACATCTTTGTTACAGAACATTTGGATCTTTAGGATATACTCCTTAAGTGCCCGAGAACCCTGTCTCCTATCAGTTGAGACAAGAGGATGCTGAATCCTGTAAGAAAAAGATGCTGGTGAATGTAAGGTGAGATCAATCAGTCATCTAATTGTGTGGAAATTGTCACTAAACTCATTTCAAAATAATATTCTCCAAAATAGATATTCCTAGGGAGTGGTGTTCAGCAGAGACAAGAGAAGCTGAGATAAGAGTATGAGATTAACTCTACACAGAAGCTGTTTCTCTCTCTCTTTCTGTCCCCAGAGGCCCCTGTAGCATATTCATATCTGCAACATAAATTTACATATAAAAAGTATAATATGGTAAAATATAAATACCAACAGGAACATACCAGTCTATCATTGAGAGAGCTGATTCATCTTTTACTTGATTGCTCTCCAAAATTGAATACTACAATTTGAAATTGGTTGATGCATTGATGACTGAAATGACAAACCAGTTGATTAAATCTAGAGGAAGCATTTAAGATGAATGAATGTCCTTTTGCCAAAAAATAAAATCAGTTATCTCCCATTTATCAGTTACCCCACATCAGTTATCCCCCAACAAATGCATTTGTTGACATCAGGCAATTAACATTATTTGTATGCAAGCCAGATAATTATTTATACTCTTGCAGGAACTTTTTACCTTAGGGGCAATATGCGTATCTATTTTCTTGCTGAGATAAATGCTACCTCACTGCTTTCTGTATCAGGGATACCACAAAAGTATAATTACAATGATGTGGTTCTAACTGACCACCTATTGGGAGACCAGTGGAAGCATCAGTCTCTCCAGAGAAAGGCCTGCAGAAAGCTCTGTTGCTTATATGCTGAATTACACAGCATTTACTCTTCTCGTCTCCCTGAAAACCTCTTTTCATCATCTATCCCTGCTGTAGCCTTTACCATTCCTCCATCATTTGGTGGGCGGTATGGGTGTAGAGATGAAGTACTACCTCCCATTAGCCTAATTACAAAGCCTGTAATTCTGTCTAGCCTCCCATGGCTCCACAAAAGTCAAGAATGATCCTTGTACTTTCCCTACAACTAATGTTGTGCCATGCAGAATTTGTCCATTTGACTATAGGGAAGTGACAGCATCTTTACTACTGATTGCCTATGAGACAGCTGTGCACCAGAACAATCAAAATTCTGTGATGAGGGGGAGTTACATTAAGCAACTGAGTTATTTCTATATAAAACTCTATATAAAACTACAGATTCACCATCTGCAAGATCAGATAGGGCTGACTCATCACCAGCATGACAGCAAAGTGACAGAAAACACACACACACTCTGAGAGTATAGGATGAATCAATATTTATCAAAGAGAAATAGGGAAAAGTGCCTTAAACTAATTAGCATGATGGAAAGGCCTACCCAAGAGACTGTGTACTGTGATATGTGATGGAGGGAAACATCAGAAGAGATGTTTATATATAGGTAAAACTGACTTAATGCAGAACAAGTCCTAAACTCTACAATGGAATTATTTGGAGAAGATGCTTAGTATGTTGTGGCACAAAGAAAACATAAAAGGTTATGATAAGGTTATAAAAGAAAAACAACTAAAGGACACTTCTGGTTCTTGGAAGGGTAACTTTTGCAGGACATTCGATTTGCCAGAAACCTATAAAACAGAAGTATCAGGAAAAAATAACACCCTAATTCCTGACCAGGAAATTACCATAAAGCTAGAGCCATTCATCCTGAAAAGGTCAACATTAGCCTTTAAACAAAGTACGAATTTTGTACCATAAGAAGGAAACAGGTTTTTGCAACTTTCTCTGCACTAACATCGAAGTTCTATTTTTGCAAGATTTTTAAAAAGCAACAGTTTGAACAAAACACCTAAGGATAATATTTGATTATGTCATGGATTATCATCTCCCAAACCATTCTCTCCTGTAGTACTAAAGGAAAATGGAGAGAAGAAAATAGATTGGTAGATAGTTCTGTAGAATTCTTAATAGACTCTTCCTGCTCTAAGCTGCTCAGCTAGATATAGATGTGGTAAAAAATGGATAAGCTAATGTCATTTCTTTAGGCTAGGTGTCCATTTGAACTACGAGTGAGCAAATTTCCCGTGTCCTTTTCTTTGATTTTCACCCCTATAATACATCAGTTGCAGATCAATGCAATAGTGAAGGTAATCTCTTAATTATTATAATTAAGATCAGTCAAAATGTGAACAACCTAATCAATTCTTGTTAGGTTTTCAGCATAGAGAGGACAGATTCTGACTGACTTTCAGATGTTAAATAGATATCAAGTACAGCTGTGATGATTCACACTTAAATATAAAATTGAACGATGCATTTTCTACACATACTATAACATTTGTCTGGACTACATAATCTGATTTGGAAGCTGGAGGAAAAGAAAAACCTGATGTATGGAAATGAGTTTAAAATTCCTAAATACCCATTGCTTGCTAATTATTTTTAAAAAACAAACAACTTCCCCTCCCCCCAAAGAAGCATAATTTAACAGCAAAAATAAAATACCAGGGAAGTATAATGGAAAACATTTTTTTTTTTTTACTATCCTAAATATCTGTTCTTTTATCACTTATAGAGATAGCCTCAAGCTTTAAAGATTTGGATCTGAACTTTCCAAGTTTGGCCATGTTTAGATCAATATTTTTAGTTAAGATCCAGTTATATAAAATAATTTAAAGGGAAAAACAAATAGGATGCATGATATCAGTTTTCACTTTGATGAATGGAAATCCTGCCCTAATCCTATTAAAGTTAAGCTTGGTTTAGTACCTGAATTTAGTGGGAAAATGCAAAGATTTAATGGGATACTAATAGCTGCCTCTGTGCCCTAACAGAGCTTCTGACTCCTTTTGTAAATTAGTTGAACCCAGATTTCCACAGGTGATAGATTTATATATCACCTTTTTGCACTTTCTTTTTTCATCATATTTTTTATGAAGACTAATATCAAAATCCCAAGTATTTTTGAAAGCTTGGGGTTTTTTCACAAAGAAATTTAGTTCCTATTGTATGCTATATCTAAGGCCTTACATTTGCAACAGCAGCATTTAATACGTTTTGAAGACAAGGATTGAATTTGACAATGGGAAACATTTTCCTCTCAGAAAGTGCATTTTATTTTAAATACATTTTGTATGACACTTTTGAGAAATACTCTGCATTTAGCTGTCTAGTTGAAGCTGAAATTGCATAATTTCATGTTATTTTTTCACTGTACAATATGTGACATTTTTGCACTAGAAATGCATCATATTTGAAAACATCAAATGAAAAAATGAAAAAAAGGCAGTTCACCTTTGTATAGTCTGCTTTCATAAAAGAGAAAAAGGAAAAAGAACCCCTGCTTATATAACTTTATGACTGCTGAAAGTTCTGGAAGTCTGGAGATGTGAATGAGCAACACTTTAAATTAATGCATACAAAGAAGAGCTATATGGTCAGTTGTGAAAATGCAATGCTAGAATTAGAATACACAAAGCTCCTAGACTGTTATGCTATCTCACAAGAATTTTCTACATCTTATGTATCTTTTACATGGTACACGGGGAACCTCAGAAACACTCCAAAGTTGGGAACCTCAGAAACGGTGATCCAAAACACTTTAAATCTTAAGCAGGGCTCTTCCTAGAGTTAGCCAGAGAGAGAAGCATAATGAAAAAAGCCCTAGGAATAGAGACAAGAACCTATTTCTCTCTTGTACTAGGTGAAACCCTAACTAGGCCATAGAGTCATCCTCCTTACACTTCTTTTATAGCTTTATGAGTCTTGCATTCTGTGATGCAACAGAAATCAAAGATAATAAGAAATCCTTCTTTAGATATGTAGGAAACAGGAGGAAAACAAATGGAAGTGTGGGGCCATTGCTTACCGACACTCAGGAAAAAACCGAACTCCTGAATGACTACTTTGCTCCAGTATTTCACTGGACTAAGGGGAAAATCATACTGATAAGGTTCAGAATGGGCATCGTGAGAATGACCACCTTCCTACTGTTGATGTAGAGCTGGTGCGTGATCAGATAGAAAAGCTAGACATTTATAAGTCAGCAGGACAAGATGAACTTCAGAGTGCTGAAGGAGCTGGCTGAAGTCATTATGGGACCTCTAGCAAAACTCTCCCAAAACTTGAGGCATTTGGGGGAGGTCCCTGAAGACTGGAAGAGGGCCAATGTTGTGCCCATCTTCAAGAAAGGGAGGAGAAAGGACCCGCGCAATTAGCCTAACTTCTATCCCAGGGAAAATCCTGGAAAAATTCATCAAGGAGTCTATGTGCAATAGGCTTGCAGAAGGTAGGATTCTGAACAACAGCCAGCATGGCTTAATTGAGGGCAGGTCTTGTATTACTGATCTCATCTCCTTCTACGACCAGGTAACTCGCCACCTGAATAAGAGAGAGGAGGTCGACATTGTATATCTACACATCCAAAAGTCCTTTGATATGGTATTCTATGATGTTCACACAGGAAAACTGAAGGACTGCAGGCTTAACTGCTTGAAAGCTAGGTGGGTAGGAAGTTGGCTGCAGGGTAGGACCCAGAGTGTTTTAATGAATTGATATGTGTCATCTTGATGAGAAGTGGACAGTGGTGTCCCTCGGAGGTCCATGCTTGGTCCAGTGCCTTTCAACATCTTTATCAATGATTTGGATGTAGGAGTGAAGAACTCACTGGCCAGGTTCACGGATGAAATGAATTTATGAGGAAGCATGGTCACACTTGAAAATAGGCTGCAGATACAGGTGGGGACCTAGACAGGCTGGCAAGTTGGGAAGATCATAACCAGATTAAGTTTAACATTGAGAAGTGTAAAGTGCTCCATCAGGGGACAAACAATCTCCAACATACTCACAGGCTTGGTGGTGCCAAACTGACTAGCACCATGACTAAAAGGGACCTTGGGGTAATAAAAGATCATAGTATGAACATGAGCCATCAGTCTGATGCTGTAGCCAGTAGGGCAAACAATACTCTGGCATGCATCAACTGATGCATCTCAAGCAAAACCAAGGAGGTGATTCTTTCACTTTACTCAGCAATGGTGAGATCGCAGCTGGAGTACTGCATCCAGTCCTGGGCACCACACTTCCACAGGGTCTTGGAAAAACTTGAGAGAGTCCAGAGAAGAGCCACCCATATGATCAGAGACTTGCAAGGCAAGCCATATGAGGAAAGGCTGAGGGACTTGGGTCTCTTCAGCCTAAAGAAGGTAAGGCAGAGAGGGGACTTGGTAGCAGCTTACCGCTATATCAGGGAATACATCAAGGGGTCAGCAAACAACTGTTCATGAGGGCACCCTTGGGTAAAACCAGGAGTAATGACCACAAACTCCTGGAAGACCATTTCAGGCTTAACACTAGGAAAAGCTTCTTCACAGTTAGGGTGTCCAGACTGTGGAATAAATTTCCTCCAGAGGTGGTGCAATCACCTACCCTGGAAATCTTCAAGAGGAGACTGCATGATCACCTTACTAGAGTCACCTGACCCCAGTTGTCTTTCCTGCCTTGTGCAGGGGGGCTGGACTCAATGATCTTGCAAGGTTCCTTCCAGACCCTTGCAATATATGAATCTATAAATCTATGCATAGTGGCATAAGTTCAAAAGCAAAGGGTGGAGATTCTCTATATCACAGCTTATGCCCTAATAATTAGGGTACTCTACTAGAAAATCAGTATTTGACTTTTATCTGGCTGACAAGACTCTAGAGCTCAAATCTTCCATGCGTTGGACAAGTAGCCTCATTACTAAGGTCCTCTAGCCAGGTCTATAACACCATCACTTCTGTGGCAAGCATCTGTCCTGTAGCTATTGTGAGGATTTTGTAAGAAACGCCAACAAATGAAGAGAATCTGGCTGTAGCTAAAAACCAAGTGCTAGAGGGAGGGCAGCCTAATGAAGTGCTAGAGGGAGGGCAGAGCATTAAGTATTTGCAATATCCATAAACTCTTCTTTCATTCAGATTAAACATTCTCAGATTGTTAAAATAGAATGGACCTTTTGGCAATCTTTTCAACAAAAACTCCCCACTGATTCTCTTTGGTCAAATAGCCAGTATTGAAAAATACATTCTTCCACCTACAGATGGCTAGCATTCATCATCCTGTCATGTTCACACTTGGTCATATTCCTCTCATTCATGGCCTTTAGCAATGACATCTGTAACACAGTGAACTTAGGAATGAAACTATTGTCTCTAAAATGCTTTATTGAGAATAAAGCTGCCCGCCTGTTCAGCAACTCTGGATACTAAGCACACATCCTCTCCAGTATTCTACTCTTGTCATTGGCTTTCTGTTGAATAAGAGTTCTAGACTTCAGTATTCATCTGCTAAACTTAATGTAGAATTGGTCCAAGCTATCTGATAGACTGGTTTAACCTGAATGAGCATGACTTCCTGTAACAGCTGCACTCCTTCAGAACAGAGCTCTCAATCTCTAAGAAATGAGTTGTGTGCTCAGAAGGCAGAGCTTTCCCAATAGTTGGACAGAGTGTGAATTTGCCATGTGGAAAAGATTGGTATGGCCATGAATGTCCTCACTGTCAAGAAAAAGAAAAACGAAGAAAAATACCAGTCAGTTCTGTCCTCCCCCAAAACCATGTAATTTTGTGGTGAGAACAGAGAGAAAAAAAGATCAACAATGAGGCTTCCTTTCAGAAATCATAGAATTAGAGAAAAGTAGGAATGGGAAAGTATGAACTCAGGAGGTTATCTAGTAGTCCAACTCCCTTCTCAAGGAACAATCGGAACCCTATCTAAACCATTGTAGACAAGTGTTTGTCTAACATTTTTTTAAGAACTGTGTGAACATCTCTCATGCACAACTACCAGGCATAATGACTCAGACATCATAAAAAACTTATAAGGATTTGCAGTAGGAAAGAGCCCCATCTAGAAGGGCTGAACTGGTATCTGAGGAAGGGGCCTAAGGAAAAGCTTTGGAAGTGGCAGTAGTTGCTGAAAGTGGGTAAGCACTGAGATGTATTTGGGTTATATAAGGACTATGTACTTTGGTGATATCATGCTCCCTTGCAACATGTACACGAATAAACCATAACTGCATGTACTTTTACTTATTTAATCTTTATAGATATCAGACTCCCTAACCTGCCACTGAAATGCAGCCACTTCTGTAGTCGAACTCATACAATCATAGAATCATAGAAAAGTAAATTTGGGGAGACCTAAGGCAGTCATTGGTTTCAACACCTTCATCAAGGCAAGACTATTCTTACCTAACCTATGATATAAACAAGTTTATCTAACCTATTCTTAAAACTGCACAAATAAACCTCTTGCACAACTACCAGATACAATGCCCCCAAATAGCAGGAACACCCTGACTTGCCACAGGTAAAGCAGGAGGACAAAGGCACTGTCAATTCCATGGCACACTGAAAGAACAGAAAGTGGTTGATTCAAGTACAGTCAAGAAATCCAAGGAAGAGAAGAACCATGCCATCTAACCAGGCCACCCCCCACCCCACTTTGCAACCCCTGCTATTGTGCTCAGGAGTTAAAATTTCTTCCTGATCCAAAATATGATGATTTTTCTGACCCTGAGCAGAGGAGCACGATCCTTTTCCCAGGAACTTCCAGGTTTTTTAAGTACCAGCAGGATCACCCCAGTCAAAATTCTCAGCCCCGGCTGAGGCCAACACCCAGTGCTTAGTGCTTCTAAGCAAGGCAAAAAAGCGAATCAAAGCATTACATTGGAAAACAAAGCAAAGTAAATCAAAGAAAAGAACAGAGGAACCGTAGCAACCAGAGAGGAAAAATTCCTTTCTGGTATTATGTGGCAACCAGCAAAAGATAACCAGGTATCTTTTACTCTGCACTGCAACCAGAAATCCACACATCACATATCCTGACCCAAGAGTGAGAATTCCCTTTTCTATCATCCTTTCCTTAATAAACTAATCTGAGTTCCTTTGTCTTCTTTCAGAATGAGTAAAAGAGAGGAAGATACATAAATCTTACTTTGATTTGAATTTATTTTCTAGATGTGCCAGAATGGTAGTGAATGAAAGTAAAAATATAGATAAACAGGCAGGTATGATACCAACAAAGAGTAGTGTGTTATTAGTAATTTGGTGATGGGTGGTGTCAGGCACCTTTCCTTCCACATCTGCCATCAGATGAGAAAGGTGTGTCAAGCCCTAAAAGATGCACCAGGTTCTTAGTGCTTCAGGAGGCACATTCCTTGATCACCAGAGATCCTGGTTTTCTCTGATAACCCCCACTCTACTTTTGGATTTAAAAAAGTAACCCCAAAACTGACTTTTGGTTTTGGTTTTATCAGAGAAAACTAGGATCCCTGCTGATCACCTAAAATGCCTCTGGAAGCTCCCACTGAGGTAGTGGTTCCTCTCCATTTTTCCATGAAACATCACTATGTAATATCTATCTAGTGGAGTGTCATTTTGATCATGGAAAAATGTGGATTTGGGGTTACTTTTTTAACCCCAAAACTGAGTTTTGGTTTTGGTTTTATCAGAGAAAACTAGGATCCCTGCTGATCACCTAAAATGCCTCTGGAAGCTCCCACTGAGGTAGTGGTTCCTCTCACAAATAGCATCCATGCCTCAGGCTGTGGTTTAAAATCCAAAATAGGTAGTAGGCCTAGGAAATAGAAAATGTGTTTATGAGTCTGAAAGAAAAAGTTCTTGTTTTCTCCTCTAAATATATCTATAAGTTTAATTCTCTTTTGCCTTTTCCTCTTATCATGGCAGCTCAGTTGTTAATTATTTTTTAAAACAAACACTAGAAATGACAATTCAGGCTAAAGATATGCTAACAGTTTTGAAAGAGCTTTGCTCACTTTGCAGCAACTCATTAAAGATTGTGTGAAGATTTTTAATTGGGAATAGTGTATTTGGAAGAGTCTCATGTAGATTTAACAATTGTAAACTTTCAGCTTTTTTTTAGAATTCAAAAGGTTATTTCCACTGTAAAATAAGTGTGTCCCTTACTTCTTGCCCATGACTGCTTCTCTCCACTTTAGATTAAACATTCTACAGTATTTTGAACAGTAGAAACCATGGTAGTTTTAAAAATTGTAAATAGTATGCTCATTCCAGCTCTATGAAATGAACAAAATGACCTGAAAACTCATAGTGAAAAATAAGGATAGGGAAAATTTTCTCTGGAGTACCAAATATTTAAGTGAACAACATGATACACACAAACTTTTGGACTGGGATGTTGGCTGTCTAATTTAGTACAATACTGCAGTTGGAAAGAATGTACAGTATTTATATGACTTTACATTCCTTCTTTCAGTCTTGGTAAAAAAATAATCTATCATATTGTGTTCAATCACAACATTTTAGAGAAAACAATGTCCATTATGCTTATCCCAAAAGAATAGCATATTGAAAGGTGGTGTAAAATTAATTGTACATTCTCTCAGCTTCATAAATTATCTTTGTTTAGAGAAATATTTATATAACTTACAAATTTATTTTGAACAGATAAATCTGTCTCCCTTTATGCACGTAAATGACATTTTTTAACCTAGTGATTCTTAACCAGTGTGCCTGGGCACCCTGGGATGCTGCCAGAATTTCTGAAGGGTGTCTTTAGGTGCTAGGAGATAAGTGGATAACTTTAGCAATAAGAGCAGGCTCAGGTTTATCCCTGCTAGGAAGTCCCTCTATCCCCACTGCCAGGCCCCTCAACAAGGATGCAAGCACTTTAATCTATAATTAGGTTTTGAAATTGAGTCCATCAATTCACAAAAGTTATGGAGGGGTGTCTCAACTCCAAAGAGGGGTTCCTTAAGCCCAAAAATATTGAGATCCATTTTTGGCATTTTTGGTACTTATATTCTACTACCTATGCACTGTAGATATAACAATGTATGCATATATGCTGAGTGCCTGCAGTAGCCTACACACTGGCTGGATAGGTACATGCTATGTACATGTAACTATTCTGGATGCATTAGGGCATCTAAGCTATGCTTTTTTAAGTTGTGGCCAGAAGTTCATGATTAATGGGTATTAGACACCAGAGGAGGGCCCTTCTGTTTTTAGCTTTAATACATAAAGACTCGGTAGCTTGCCCGGGAAGCAGGGAACATAGAGTCTAGGACCCACACCCAGATAGGTCTGAGCTTCAGCTCTCTGACTTCTCAGCAAAGTCCCATGCCCTTTCTAGCCCTTCTTTAGAAGTTGTCCTCTGGTCAGCCAAGTATCAAGTATGTACCAAGTACCAAGTACCAAGTATGGATCAGGAAGAAAAAAGCCAATTAGAAGGTGTCTGGTTTTGTGAGGTGGATGTTGCTTTGGGAAGTAGGGGTCCTTTTAGGTCATGCTCCCCATAGGGCAGAGACTTCAGCACTGCTCTCCATCCATTTTCTCCAATGTCTATTAAATGCAAGGTGTATTGGATGAGCCTCAAAAGGATATCTGGGTAGCCTATGATGTGATGATTTGAGTTGTATACTGGAAAGTCAAAGACATAAATTCAAACCCTTCCTGAGCAAGGCAGGCAACAGCTTAGGTCTCTTACTTCCTGAGAAATTGCCCTAACCACTCAGCAATTGAATGTAAAACCTGGGAGGGCTTTTTCCCCAACTCATACTTATGTGTCCAGCTATTGTATAGCCTACTGTGTATTTATATAGCCTACTGTGTATATGTATATGAGTCTATATGTATACACATATGCATCTACAGCAGAAGGCACTTGTCAAAAATGCCCTAGAAAACTAGGACTAAGAAGCTGTCATTTAAGCACTCACAAGAAAATAGAATTCCACTTTAGTTTTTGCTCAGGTAATATGACCAATACTGAAGCAGGTATCGGAATGGTCTTGTGAACAAAGTTGTGGGGGAAAAAGACCTGAATCATTTCAAGAAGGAGCTCAACAGGTCTATGATAGGACTATCAGGGTTGATAATCAGCTGTGTGATACGTGGTGCCAAGTATTTATAAAAGGATAACTCACTTTATGATTGGGAGATGTCTGGTAATGTTTGCAGTGTGCTTTATTTATGTATATGTAAAGAACTGATAGGAAGCTTTAAATTTAATTGAGACTATATTGATAAGCTGCTGACGTCTTCCAAAAAGTGAGTTGCTTAAACTGACATTCCTTCCTCCTTGTTTACTGGAAGAGCTGTTAAAAGTGCATAGAATCTGCTATACAAAAGCATTAAGCTATGTTAGCATATTGAAACACAGGGTTCAGAGGAATATTTATAAGTATACTAATGCTGACCACTGAATAATAAACTTTCATTCTTTATGTTGTATAACTCTGTAGTTTCTGTGTGGTCCATGTAAACGGCCCTTTGCATCACTCAATATTACATAGGGTGTTGACAAACATGCAGCTCCCTGCTGTAACTCATTGAGCTCCACAGAAAGAGCCATGGGTTACAGTGATTCATCCCACCAATCCAACAGATGTTCTCTGTTAGGTCAGAGGGGGTTGGGGATTGAGCTCCAGTTTGGAGCCTGTGTGTTTATATCCTCTTTCCTCTAGTCCTGCCCACCCCCTCTTAACTCTGGTGCTGTCTTCACAATAAGTGGGGTTGGGGGGAAAGGGAGAGGAGGCACATTCAGCCTGGCCTGGTAGGTAGGGTGTGGGTTTGGAGCCCTCCCACCTCAATATCAAAAGAAATTGAGTAAATTTTAAAAATTAAAACAGTTGTCTAGAAATATTTTAAATTATTTTAATTAAGAAATTATGCACTTTGAAAATAAAACACACACTCATAGAATGTTTTTTTTTGGAGTACACACACACACACACACACACACACACACTTGAACAGAGATCATTGATAATTGCCCATAAACTGAAGGTGGAACTTAAAAAGGAAAGGTGCGAAAAAGATAATTTTAAAAGTTCAACACTTGAAACTTGAAAAATGAAAACTGATTGTGCATTTTCAAAACTGGATAAAACTGGGAGAAATTTTGCAGTATAGACTTCCACAAAATCTAATACCATTACTTTTAATATTTTTGAATTATCTTCCTAAATTACAAACTGCAAGGGGGGTGTGGCGAAAGGGACCTTAAGGTAGAAGTCTACTACAGACCACCCAACCAGGGGGAAGAGCTAGACCAGGACTTCTCCAGTCAGCTTATGGAGGTGGTTAGGTCAAGGGATGTTATTGTCATGGGTGACCTAAACTACCCAGACATTTGCTGGGAGGAGCAGACAGCCAGGTCTGACCGCTCGCATAGGTTCCTGGCTGTATTACAGGACCTTTACCTTGTAAGGAGTGACCTAGAAAGCACTACCTGGAGGCGAAGCAGAAGAGAATGTTATGAGACGAATGCCCATCTGCGATGATAAGGAGGAGACAGTCCTAGATAAAGGGGGCTTGAAAACAAAAGCAAGAAGCTAAGTACTGGGTTAAAGGGCTCATTAAAATACTAAAAATCACGCCCCTAGGTGGGGAAAAAGTATGCTAATGAAACACACATGTATGTAAATGAGATACATGGCTAAAACACAGGTATAGAGACATGCTCAGTGAAGAACTCCTTGCGTCACTCCTTTATAACCAATTAGCAAACAAGGATGCTTATGAAGGTTCAAAAACTCCTGTATAAAAGATGCTTAGAAATACTGATCTGTCTGCTTGTTATAAGGAATTATTCCGCTTGCACCTTTTATTGCTAGCAATAAATCTTCTTTATACTTTCACCCCTTGTATCTTTATTGGCCTTTGCATACCGGGCACGATCCCAGACTTGAGCTGGGGCTCAACAACCTTATCCAGGAAGTGCACAGCCCCACTAGGGGTAACGCCTCGCTGGACCCGGTCCTGGCCACAGGGGATGACCTGGTGAGGGGACTGCAGGTCCTTGACCACCTGGGCAATAGTGATCATCACCTGCTGGATTTCATTATCCAACGGAGGGCGTCTAGGGCTCACACCAAGGCTAAAGCCCTTGACTTCAGAAGGGCCAACTTCAATGAGCTTAAGAGACTAGTGGGGGAGGCACTAAGGGCCCAGAAGGTAGAGGAGATGGGAGTCCACAAGGGGTGGTCGTACCTTAAGGGGGCGATCCTCCAGGCCCAAAGGATAACAGTCCCTGAGAGAAGCAAGGCGGGGTAAGAGTGCTCAGAAACCCCCTTGGCTCAGCAAGGGCATTCAGCAATTCCTGAGGACTAAAAGGGAGACGTACAACCAGTGGAAGGGAAGAACAATCACCAAGGAGGAGTACTCCTCCTTGGTCCGGAAGTGTAGGAGGGCTACTAGGAAGGCCAAGGCAGAGATGGAACTCAGGCTAGCGTCCAGGACAATAAAAAGTCCTTTATCAAGTACATTGGGAGCAAGAAGAGGGCACCAGGAAATGTAGGGCCCCTGCAAGACACAAACGGTAATCTGGTTGCCACGCCAGACAAGAAAGCTGATATTTTTAACAGTTTCTTTGCCT
>NW_005842310.1:1486933-1512719 GCF_000455745.1 Alligator sinensis
CAGGCGGTCAGGCTAGATGATCTGTTCAGGTCCCTCCTGACCCTAACTACTATGAAACTATGAATTTTGAGCACTACCAGCTAAGATGTTCCACACTTCCTTTATATACAGGTATTACACACACAAACAACCATTTAGCAAACTTGCAGCATGTGTAAAATAAGCTGTTCTGTATTCACTGCATGTCTATTTATATCCAAAAAATTGGAACTATGAAAAAGGATTTCGCAGTGCTGCAAAGGGGCATCATGAATTATTTACAGTAAATCAAATTTTATAACTCTTCTCAATCTTTCATAAACTGTATCTTCCTATTTTATTTGATATTTTATCCTGAGACTTAATGCAACCTAAATCAGGGAAATCTCTTAAATTCCTAAAAGATTTGTAAAAGTACATGTAGAAATACTTTATACAGTACCGTATGAATTTTATGTAACTGCATAACTATTTAATTTTTAACAGAAAAGAGGGCAGATTTTCCTGAAGTTCTTAGCACCCAGCAGGCCCCATGATTCTCAGTTACAGGTAAGTGTACTTTTGAAATCATGCCCCCAAATCACTTGTTAAACTGTGATTTAATTAACAAGCTCAAAATGCAAGTTTTACATATGGAGAAAATGTCTATAGATATGTTACAGGATGAGAGATGATATTTTTCAAAGCAACCTAAGTTCCATTGTTTCTGCTTCAAAAAGGGTATGATTGAAAAGTGAATTATATCAGGCAACGAGTGCATCTACACATGCTATTAGTATGGAGCAATAAACTCTGGTGCATATAGTGCTGGAGCTTATTGTTTCTAGGCTCTGTGTCTTCACATGCACCTGGAACTGCAGCATGTGTAACCAGGTCAAAGCAGTCCCAGCTGCCAGGATGGGCTGCCTGGTGCAGGAGGGTACTCCAGTATGGAATTAGATGGCAGGCAGCCTCCTGAAGCAGCCTTCTGTCCCAACCAGCCCCATTAGCATCTACATGTTCATTGCTGTGCACTAAAGAATGCCACCACAGGATAGTACTTGTATTTACAAGTACTAAACTACAGTGGAGTTGTTTAGTTTCCTGAGGCCTAATACGGCTGCATGTATAGATGTTGAGACATTACTGTAGAGCTAATTAGGCAGCTTCCCAGTAAATGTCTCATGTAGATGCACCAAGTAAGTACTTGAATGAGGGGAAATATTCAGGTAGTAAATAGTTCTTAGTGGACAAAAACACTAAAAGCAAGATGAAAAATAAATATTGAGAGATGCTGTGGATTCTTCATAATTAGAAACTGTATTATGGAGATGGGGGCGGGGAGGGAAGGAGGAGAATTAAAAGCCTGTAATGCTTTGGCTAATTTGGAATGTATGGGCTGGATGCAAATACCTCTAGGTGTGCCATTGTGTGCTGTTAATGCACCTTAAATTTACTGTGCAGTAAAGTAAGGCACAGTGGCCACATCCACATGAGACGCGTTGTTACTGCAGTCATTTAGTACTTGCATACCCAAGTACTAAATGAGTGCTCAGTAATGAGTAGCATGCCTGCCCAGCTTTGTAGTGATGTGGTCTGTACGATAGCTTGTTATTAATGCACAGTAGTTCATTACTCATGTAGATGTGGCCAGCCAGGGACAGCTGCAGGCTCTGGCCACAGCTGCCCAGGTGCCAGGGTAAACGAGAGGGCTCCAGAGGAAGGCTCAGCCTGGTAGGGGGATCTGGGGGAGGATATGGGAGCAACGTCAGGATGGCAAGAGATGTTGTCCCAGGAGCCTATGACCAGTACACCATGGACATTCCCTGCCCTCCCCCCTGACAGGGCACCATGTCCATGTAGCACTGCCCCCCCCCCCGTGACCCCCCCCCCCCCCCCCAAACACATAGTAGGGCACCTGGGTGGCCACCCACAGACCCCAGGCACACAGGTCAACTCAAAAACCATGCACATTATGGACACCAAACAATTACAGACCCACCCTCCCTCCCCAACAGCATACTTGTTCCCTCCCTCTCTCCCTCCTTCCCTAATATCAACACGCCCCCTCCCAACCACAACTTGCACCAACAATAAATGTTCTGCTTCCCATGCAACTATGTAGAATATGCTTTCTGAACTGTAAGGGGTGAACAGTGGGGTGGAGGCACCTATGGCACAGATACCAGGGAAAGGCACCCATCACTGTGGCCTGTGGTGGCACCACCATGGGCACAGATGCTGCAGCAAACCTGAGAGTTTGGAGGCTCACCCAGGGGCGAAAGTGGGCACTGTCCAGCTTGCTCAGCCTCCTCCCCCTCCTTCACTATGGAACTGGGGCCAACAGGGCCCATGTGTGGAGCTGGCCCAGCCACATGGAGGCCAGGTGAGCTAGCATGGTGATCAAGCTCAGTGAGCTGCATGGCAGCTGGACTAGTGGCAGGCAGCAGCCCAGGTGAGGGGCCAGGCCACTGGTGAACCTGGCTCAGGAGCAGAGGCAGGGGGCTCTGGCTCCTGCAGGCAGTGTTGGACCTTTTCCCAAGGTCATAGCTGGTCTTGGCACTGGACTGTGAGTGACTCAGGTGGAAGGCAGAGGTGAGGCCAGGGGCTGGTTCATGGGCAGCTGCCAGGGGTCAGGCTGGGCCAAGGATGAGGGCTAAGCCATGGGTGGTATGAAGCTGACCACTAGGGCCAGGATGGTGTCTAGCACCCAGCAGTCCTCCCTGCTGGTCTGTACTGCTTGCGACACCATGGTAGTCTGCCACTCTTGGGCTTCATGTATCCTCTTGAGGAAGGCAATGCCTTTCCTCCATGGTGACGAGCCTCTCGTGGAAGGCACAATCTTCCCAGTCACTCTCCCACTCCCACTTAAAATCCTGGGTTCACCAGGACCACGAGTTCACAATCTAGTCCTCTGCTGCTGTGACCAGCCACTCCAGCAGCAGGGTCTGGTCCTGTGTCTACTGCTGATAGAGGCAGCACATGCAGAGGGTTATGGTCAATGGTGGCAGTGTCCTTGCAGGCACATTCCTGCCAGTGGCTGGTGTTTCTCCCCAACTTGTACCTGCTGGATCTGTAGAGCAAAGACAGAGAAGATCTTTTTGAAAATTTGTGAAATTTCAGAAATAACATGCACCATACTCCAGCTGCCTGGCCTTTGATCAGGGGTCATGCCCAGGGACCATGGCAACTTGGCTGGGTGTGCCCTGCCACAGGATGCCAACAGCTGATCCTTCAACCCCCACTCCTTCCACAGGGGCAGGAGGGCCACTTCCCACTTGCAGCCGGAAACTTGCCTTTCCCCATCACCTTCCCAGGCTGAGCCAGGGCTGCCTCCTGCTGGCAACTGCTACAGTGGCTCCAAACCAACTCCCCATTTCTTCTCCCTACAGGCCAGTACTTTGCTTCTATGCCACCTGGAAACAGGGTGAGGGACTCCTATCCAGATGGGTTGTGGAGCTGGTAATACCCCCATCCACTCCCTAGCAGCCCTCTCCAGAGAGTCACCCTGGGCCAGGGATCCCACCATATATA
Source organism: Alligator sinensis (assembly GCF_000455745.1). Lineage (NCBI taxonomy): Eukaryota > Metazoa > Chordata > Crocodylia > Alligatoridae > Alligator > Alligator sinensis. The sequence goes on from NW_005842310.1 coordinate 1,490,426, forward strand.
GTCTGTGCCATAAGCATGACCCTAGTCAGAGTCCCCTGGGTGCATCACTGCAAGCTGTTTGAGCACACCAAGGGGTGCCTGACCCAGTATCCTGTACTGTTAATGATCATCATGATGCTCTGGGTTAAGCTGAGAAACTGGTGCAGGGAGCTGAGCTTCAACAGCACCCCAGGCAAGCCCCCACTTCCACCACTGCCTGGAGGGGTATCTCTGCCTCCACTACAAGTCCCTGACCCCCATGGCCAGGAAGGATATTGCCACTGCCATCGAGTTTCTCTGCTTGTGACAATTTCCTGGCTGCATAGCTAAGAGGGCACTGACCATTCAATAAAGTCCTGAACTACATCCCATTTTCCTGAATGCTGAGGCCGGTTGAGGGCAGGAACACTGGCAGCCAGGGGGCATCTGGGCAGACAGAGTGGTGAGGGGAGAAAAGGGGACAGGAAAGTTTAGGGAGGGGCCCTATCCCCCATGCAGAGAACTTGGCACCAGGCGTGCAGCCCAGGGGAAACTGTATGAGCCATGGAACCCACTTTGTCCCCTGGCCCTCCTCCCTGTGTGGGGATTACTGGAAGTGTGGCAGGTGACCCAGGCAGTCCAACTTGGGGTGCACGCCCAGAGTTAATGAAGCAGGTGTTGGTCCGGGCTTCCTGTGCTGCCAGCTGAGGCTGAGGGTGGGGACCACTCTGGGTCCTGCTCTTGGTGCCCCACAGGGCCCTCTCCTGGAGAGTCTTCATAAGCACTGACCCACAGCACAGGCTCGGGTGAGCTGCCTGTACTCAAATGCACTTGGAAGTCCTGACCAGGGTCCCTCATGGCCAGGATGTGGTCCAGCTGCTGCATGAAGGTCATAGTCCTATGGACATCCCTGGACTAGTAGCTATGGTCTGTACTGTGGGCCCTTCATGTGGGCCAGCATCTCATGTATATAGGCATTTGACTGGATACACTGGACAAAATGCAACTGCACCTCTGCCTTGCCCCAGACTGCTATGAGGTTCTAGTCTCTTGCTTAGTCCAGTTGGCTCAGTTGGCTCAGTCCAAGCTGATGTCTCTAGCATTGGGGATGCTGCCATTGCAGCTGCTACCAGGGGCCTTGGGATCTTAGGCAAGGACTCTGGGTGCTGCTGGGACTTGGCACATGCCTGCAGTATAGGGGCACAGTACCTGGGGGTCAGGTAGCTGAAGGCACAGGCTCCAGGTATCAGAGATGGGTTCTGTGGTGCTGCTGCAGCTGCCCCATGCCCACATCAGTGGGGCACAGTGCCCCAGGGTAGGCAGCAGCTGGCACAGTCCTCAGGGGCCAGGCCAGAGGTCTAGAGACCAGCCTGGGCTAGCTACAGAGGTATCCCTGTCACATGGCTGGAGAAACTCACAGCCACATGGCTCTTCCCCAGGCAGGATGCTAGCTCCTTGCTTTTGTGACTGACTGGAAGTAGATTTGCTCCCAGTCAGTCACCATCTACTCATGTGCTACTGTGTGGTAGCTAATGTGTTATTAACCCAGTAGCTGTATGTACAGGTACTAGCAAGCCATGCACTAGATTAATTTACTGTGCATAGATTCACCCTCTGAGTTAAATTTTATTCCTGATATATAAAAGGAGTTCAAAGTTCATGATCATACTGCTACTAAGGGTCTACACATGCAGGTAAAGGTGCAATGGGATCTAATGAATGATTCACACAATAGCACCTCCTGCCATGCCATATATATGGCTGATATTGCCTGTGGGGCATGGGCAACTCATGCTTCCTGAGTGAAGGGGGGCACTTGCCTCCCCAGCAGCCAGTCAGCAACCGGGGGGGAGGGGAGAGGGAGGAGGGGAATCCCCCATGGCTGATCATGCTTACTGGGAGGGGGGGTTCATTGTGGCTGATCATGCTGATCCGGAAGTGGCACACCACTGCCACTTCCAGGCACACTGCTGGCAGTTCCACCTGGGTGCAATTGGCCATGGGGATTGCTTCTCCTGGTGCCCCCACTCCCTGGCCGGTGCTCTTGGGTGGAGCACCAGCACTCTTATCTGCCCCTCTTGCCCAGGAATGCTGGCTGTCAGGGGGTGTATAAGTGCCCTCAGGGGGTGTACGTGCACCCCTGTGCACCCCCTATGCATCAACACTGCTGTGGGGCTCATAGTAGGTATAGCATTGTCAGCTGTGGGGCTCACAGTGTTCTCCCCATTCCCCCAGTGTAAGCCCTGCAGCCAACAATGGTGTGCCTTCTGTGAACTCCACATCCAGTGCCCCCACTGTAAGCCCCACATCTTCTGAGTCTCATAGGGGGGGGCAGCAGTCCTCCCACTGCAAGCCTTACATAGTATGAGGCTCACAGTGCGGGCAGTGCAGGGAACACTGCTGCCACTGCCAGCCTTGTCACCTGTAGGGCTGACAGCAAATAGTGCACCCTTGTGCTTGGAGCCCCTCAGTTGATGGGGCTCCCTGCCCCAGGTAAGAACTTGGACATATATTCCATTATTGGCATAATTAGAACAAAGTACAAAGTTATCACACTTCTATTTATGGAATAGCTGTTTACCTTATTGCTTGATTTATTATTTTGTGAATTGGTTAAATGTGTAGCAGGGTCACGACTTAAAGCATGATTAACTGGTTAATCCAACCTTAAGTGTAATGCATAAAGGGGGCCTTTTGATGTTAAAATCTCTGCGGGTATTTTTTTTTGTCCTTCCTTCCTTCCTTTTCAAAATGGCCACTGACAGGAGTGTTTGCTCAGAGCTCTGAGACCTTCTCCCCAATTTTGTGATCCTTTCTCCTTCTCTTGCTTTGTTTTCCCTCTCCCAAACAGTCTGATTCCTTTCCCAACATAGCTCCCCATTTTTCATTACTTCTTCCTGTCTTTTTCACCTTTTTAAAGCCCTTTTTCCTGTAGTAACCCTTTCCTCTCCTCTCCTCCCCCTCCCTCTGGGTTTATTTTGTTCCTGCCCCCCTGCCCCCTCTGCCCCAAAGCAGCTGCTCTGCTGCTTATTCTTTTCCCTTCTCCTTCCAGGCATATTGCTCACCTTTCCTCCCTCTGGTGTTTGGTTGTTTGTGTCCAGCTTCTTTGTTCCTTGCCACCCTTCTGGTTCCTTGCAGGGTTAACCCTTTTTTTTTTTTTTTTTGCTGGAATGGCTTAAGATAGCTCCTAGCAGTTCACTGCGGGGGGGCTTCTACCCCTCTGGATGGGAGTTTTGCTTTCTGGCATCATGCCCCTCTCTTCATTGGAGTGGAGGAGTGTGCTGCTGCTGTGGTGTCACTGATATGGAGGCTGAAAAAATGTCCTTAATGCTCCCTGGGTCCCTATCATTTTCTTCAGCTCCCCTGCTTTGGTGCTTGAGGTTGTGGTAGCAGGTGTGTCTGACAAAGGTATTTTTTGCCTCACAATGCCCTTAGACACACTGGCCATTCAGGTGGTAGCCTCCAATGTCCTCCCATTTATCTTGGATGATGAACTCACCAAACACCTGAGCTCTTATGGCATGATGACGGGTCCAGGCCATAGACTGCTGCTTGGCAGCAAGATCCCTGATCTCCAGCATGTCCTGTCCTTTAAATGGCAGATGTTTATGCTTCTTGACAGGGAGGCTTGGGGTTTGCCTAGCTCACTGTCTTAATGATTGATGGGCAGCAGTATGAGGTTCACCTTACCATTGGGGACACCTCATGCTTTTGCTATGGTAGCAGGTCCCATCTGGCTACCCTGTGCCTGAAGAAGTCAGCCACAGTAGAGCTGCCTGTGGCTATGTCTGTCGGGTGGTGGAGATGGGCCTTCCTCCCAGCTGCTCCCTGCTTCATCGGAGTCAGCTGGCTCCACGGCAATCGACCCAGGGCCCCCCTTTCCTCCCCCCATAGGAGATGTTTTGGCTCCTGCTGGGAAGAGCAAGTCCCAGAAACAGAAGGGGTCTTCCAAAAAGGCCTCACCATCCCCTGAATACCTCCCCACCACTTCAAAGGGGAGTTGAGGTTAGTGAGTGGGAACCACCACCTCTGACTGCCTCTTTAGCCCCACCCCCAGGCCCTGTAGTGGTCGGGCAGGGCCTGGGGGCAGGGGTGGTGGCCAGGGGGGGTCTGCTAGCTCTCCCCCCACCTCTTAGCTCCCTGAGCCTGATGAGGTCGACATGGAAGTTAGGCCCTCTGGGAGCCACAAGCGACTCTGGGAGCAGGAGTGCCCAGCCCAGGAGAGTGCCTCTCCCAAGAAATCAGGGACTGATGTGTCTGTCCCCCCCACCCCAACCCCCAGGACCCCTTAGAGGATACTTGTCTCACAGGGCCTGATGCTGATGCTGAGACCCCCCCCGCCGCCCAGCCCAGGCCTCAGTGGCTCCCGGTGCAGGATGTTTACAGCTCCTCTTCCTCAGGGTCAGATTTTGATTCTGCCTCTGAGGATGAGTTGATAGAAGACTTGCCTCAGGAGGTGGCATTCCCTGATGCAGCTACAGTGCCCCCTTCCATAGAGAAGGTCTCCATCCCAGAGGTGCAGAACTTCCCTGTGCTGGTTACTCTGTTGAGCACCTTATTGAGTTTCTTGATCAAACCAAGCAACCCCAGAAGGTTGCACAGTGCATTCACAAATGATTCTTAGAACCTGAGATGTTCATGCTTTCCACCAAAGCTGCAGGAGCGGTGCTGCACTCCACTCCAGAGATTCAGCGTTATAGTTTTCACTTGAGCAAGCCTGCGGGTGATGTTGGGCACTTGCTGCTTGATTCACAGGCTGGTGGGTTGTAAGCCCATTTTTTCCCTGTCCTGCATGCTCACTCATTTCTGGTGCTCTTATCTGCTCTTCTGGCTTGCCTGTCCTCCTTTGTATACCCCTCGGGCATGCCTGTATGGGCTTTGGCTGCTGAGCACCTATGATGCAGATGACTCTTTTTGATTTTCTGAGCCAGAGCCAACTAGATATCACCTTTCTGTATGAAATGCATGCTGCTGCAGCAGCTGATCAAGCCAACTGACATGCTGCCTGGTGGGGACCATTGGTTCCTGGATCATAGCACCTCCCTCAGCACAGGCGTCATGATCCTCTTGTCACTGCAGCTGATGCCTGACTTGGTGGTTGCCCAAGAGGTCATCCCTGACTGCCTGTTGACTGTATCTTGCTGGCACCACCAGGCATGCTGTAGCAGGCTGATCCAGCTCAGTTCACCAAATGTAGGCCCTGGGTTTCAGGTGGTGCCATGCCACCATGGGGTTGTACCTGCAGAGGGCCATAAGTACCCCAGTGGCCTGGCTGGCTGCTGCTGCCAGTGCCAGGGGCTGTGCACCACAGGAGGGTGGGGCGACAGGCATGTGGCAGCCTTCCCTCAAACCTTCCCCCACAAAACCCTCACCCATAAACCCCACATCCCCCCACCCATAAGCCCCACGCCAGCAAGCCCACCAACAAATCCTACAGTCCCCCCATGTCCCTGCTTACTGGGGACAGAGCCTGGATCTGAGCTGCTGTTGCCAGCCTTGACGCACTTCTATTTACCCCAGCATGCTAAGGCAGGGTGCTGGAACAGCAGGGGCACATGGCAGGTGTACAGACATTTTGGCCAGGTGCAAGAGCGCCTCTGATTGCCTCTGGGAATGCTCCAGGACCATACCCTGCACTGCTTTTTTCCAGGGTGTTTTCTTTTGACACCACTATTTCCTGGTATCAAATTTAGAGTCATGCTGCAAATATGCAGTGCAGGGTACATTTTTTCATTTGTGGCAGGCCTCCTGTGGTCTCTCATATTACTTTGAGATGCCACAACAGGCACATGCTCACTCATCTGGATGCAGACCCTGAGTCTTCTCTTCAAAAGCCTAAATAAGCCCTGTTCCTTCAGCCTCTTCTCAGAAGTTATGTACTCCAGCCCCCTAACCATATTTGTTGTTCTCTGCTGGAGTCTCTCCAATTTGTCCACATCCTTTCTTTGGTGGGGGGTGGTGGTGCAGAACTGGACACAGTACTCCAGATGTGTCTTCACCAGTGCGGAAGAAGAATCACTTTCCTTGATTTTCTGGCAACACTCCTAGTAATGCATCCCAGTAGGCCATTAGCCTTTTTGGCAACAAGGGTACACCGTTGGCTCATATTCCACTCATTGACTAAGCAGCAGCTTTGCAGAAAAGGACCTGGGGATTACAGTGGACAGTCAGTCCCCAGCCTACACCAGTTCATGGGATTGTTCCATCTTAAGTGCAGGACAGTTCACTTGTCCTTATTGAAACGTATTGATGCATCACAAGCATCACAAGCAGGGCCAAGGAGGTGATTCTCCCCCTCTATGCGACACTGGTCAGGCTGCAGCTGGAGTACTGAGCCCAGTTTTGAGTGCTGCACTTCAGGAGGGATGTGGACAGCATTGAGAGGGTCCAAAGGAGGGCCACTCGCATGATCCAGGGACAGCAGGGCAGGACCTCCTGTACAATGGAGAAACATTTCACCCAGCTTATACCTCCAGCAGGTTTATTCTACCACTGATCTTCTCATCTAATGTTATCAGATACACAGTCTCTTTCATTTTTTTAATACAATTACTTGCATCAATGTAGTAACCCCTCCCTTAGTTCTACCCAATAGTGGGCTTAGGAGGGGATTCCCCCCCCCCCCTTGTATTACTCCATGTAGCAGAGTTCAGGGGGTCTTCCTTATTATCCTCCCTTTCTTTCTTCTAGTTTCCCCAGCCATCCTGATCACCAGGCTTCACTGTCACTCTCACAGATATCTCATGGTCAACAGTTCTACTACCCATGAGCTGGCAGAAACCCAGTCTGTTAAGCTCTACACCTCCATGTAGATTGTAGCAACTTCTTAGAGTTGCTCCTCCATCTCCTTCCCAGAGAAACTAACCTTCACATGGTTTCTTCTTTTATAGGTCCTTCCGGTTCAAGTAGCCATCCCAGATCAATCATCTTCCCCCTCCACCAGCTCCAGAAACTCCTCAGATAGATGCTGCTTGATGGCATCATCTTTCATGCTGCACTCCATGCTCCCATCCAGGATAGGTACTTCACATTTTCTAACAGGGCTTGATAACAGCTTCCCTGTTACCCCCATCTTCCAGATCATTGATAAAGCTATTGAACAAAGCTGACCTCAAGAACAACCACTCGGGCACTCCATTGATATTGGCTGCCAAGTAGACATCAGGCTATTTATTACTACCCTTTGAGCCTGATGATCCAGCCAGTTTTCTTTCTACTTTACAGTCCAGTCATGCAGCCTGTACCTCCTTAGCTTGCTTGTGAGAACATTGTAGGAGACCATATCCAAAGCCTTGCAAAAATCAAGGTATATAATATCCATTTCTCTCCCCATATCCACAGAGACAGTCTTCTCATCATAGAAGGCAATCAGGTTGGTCAGGCATGCCTTGCCCTTGGTGGATCCATGCTAACTGTTTCAACCACCTTCTTCTCCTCCAAGTGCTTAGAAATGGGGACCTGCTAGAAATTGAGGACCTGCTCTGTTTTTCCAGGGACTGAGGTGAGACTAACTGGTTAGTAGGTCTCCAGATCCTCCTTCTTCCCTTAATTAAAGTTGGGCAGTATATTTGGTCCTATCATCCAGGACCTTTCCTAATTGCCACATGTTTTCAAAGATAATGGTCAGCAGTCCTGCAAAAATATCAGCCAAATTCCTCAATACCTTTGGGTGTAGCCCATCTTCCCCATGTCCAGGTTTTCTATATAGTCCCTAACCTGTTCTTTCACCACTATTGGCTTCTCAACTCTTCCCCAAATTGTGCTGCCAGGTGCATTAATCTGAGAGCTGTCCTTGCTTGTGAAGACTGAGGTAAAATAGGCATTGAGTACTTCAGCATTTTCTACATATGTCACTAGTTGCCTCTCCCATTGAGTAAGTAACTTTCCCTGATCTTCCTCTTGTTGCTGACACATTTGTAGAAACCCTTCTTGTTACCATTCATGTCCCTTGCTGGTACAACTCCAGTTGCCCTTTGGCCTTCCTGATTTCATCCCTGCATGCCTGTGCAGTACTGTTAAGAGGACTAGGAGTACCTCCCTAGTCATTTTTCCAAGTTTCCACTTATAGTAAGCTTCCTTTATATGTTTTAGCTCATTGAAATGTAACCTTCTAGGCCAAGTTGATCTTCTGCCACACTTGCTAGTGTTGCTGCTCATCAGAATAGTTCATTCCTGTACCCTCAGTAAGGTTTCTTTAAAATACAACCAGTTTTCCTGGACTCCTTTCCCCCTCAGACAGGCCTCCCTGGGAATTCTGCCCATTACTTCCTAGAGTCCATGTCTGCTTTTCTGAAGTCCTGGATGCTTACTCTGCTGCTCTCCTTCCTTCCTTTCCTCAGGATCCTGAACTCTATCATCTCATGGTTGCTGCTGCCCAACTTGCCATATACTACTACATTCTCCACCAATTCTTCCCTTTCTGTGAGCAGCAGGTCCAAAAGAGCATAGCTTCTAGCTGGCCTCTCTAACACAGGCGCTAAGAAGTTGTCTCCAGCATTCTCTAAAAACTTCCTAGATTGCTTGTGCACAGCTCATTAGCATTAACTGACTTAATCATTGCAACTTAACATATTTATTATTACAGTAATGCATATATAATCAATGAAATGAGGAACTTGTATTTGTAGAAAGAGATTGAAAATATATATTTTTTTACATATATTATGTTTGAAAAGTTACTAGTAAAGTCTAACACAACATTATTGTAAGAAAAATAAATATTGTGAGTCTTGTGTAATTTGTTTCTTTAAAAAAAAACCCCAAAGCATTTACTTGAAACAAACATGTATAATTTAACATTACAGATTGCATAAATTGATGGTGGCAAGTCCCAAACTGTAGGGGTTCAAAATAAATAAAAATGCTGTTCTTACTTAAGTTATAAATAGAATTCAACAAAAGCAGATAAAATGACTTTTCAGAAGGAGACTTTATTAATTAGCTCATAAAGCGTGTCTCAATACTAAGCACTATTAACTTTGTCAATATTACCTAATGCTTCCATAACTCTGAGGTTATATGTTTTGGAACACAGGGCTCAAAGAACAGATTAAAACAAAATTGACAAGTTCATATCCATCAGGAGAGTTTCAGTTTCCTCAGTAACAGCAAAGTGAGAAACCTGTAAAATGTACCTGAGGAGACTATATTGATTCCTAAAATGGTGATATAGTAAAACCAGATTAAACAACAGGGAAATGTGTCTGAATCAAGAGTATACTCATTAATAAAAAAAATATCATCAATAATGTTCAGTGCAAATTAATCTAAATCTAAGTATAATCTCTACCTGCAGTGTAAATAAAAGATTTGCTCATCATGTAAGAGATAATGTGCACATGAAGGAAAGGTAAGTAAATTTACTAATATCCCAAATTATCTCAGTAAACAACCTATGGAAATTTCAACAACTAAAACTGAAAAAAATCCATGATCTGGCATGCTGAAGATACAGCAGCTATACTTACTTACATGTGGTAACTTACATGATTACATACATGTGAGCAGCAATTAATTTACTTTTTAAAAATTTTGGAAGTTCAGGTTATGGCTATGGATAGCCTTGGGCTCAAGGTTAGAAGAATCCATAGTGTGCCCTGATATAAGTAAAGATTATCAACAATTTGATGTGAAGAAGATCATAAAGGATAGCTTTACATTTTTTATATAGATACAAAAATATAATAACTGTATTAATAGTTCTTCCCTCTTAAAATGGTTGAAAAGACAGTTCTTTCCATATGAAAAGAACTTCTAGGGAAAAAGGAAAAGAGCATCCATTGTCATGATTCAAACACCAGCATTTACAAATTCATTTTGCCCACAGTAATTTCTTGAAAAATAAGTTCTTCAGTTTAAAAATGTTTGAAAATTATAATGAGTAGAAAATGAAGCTGTAAGCTCCAAGGACTAAGGAAAAGAGCTTGGCATATCTGCGACAAGTAACATACATTGTCTACTCTAGAAATATCACTGGTAGTTTAGATTCCACACAAATATTTCTACTTGGAGCTATAATGCCACTCAGATTTTGTCCCTAAAGACCACATTCAAAGTAGAAATGCAGTTGATAGTATCTAAAAGGGAATACACCATGGCAAAAAAAAAAAAACAGATATGATTTTCTGTTGGCCCATGTTGGGGTAAGTTAATGGTGTAGTTACACATTACCTTTGAAACATGTTAAATACTCTTACAATGGGAGTGTCTGCACACTATATAAAAAGATGAGCTAAGTACCCTGTGAACGTCTGAAAAATAATCATCCTCAGGTGAGGATTATCTTCAGCTGGTGTTAGGCAGCTCATGCTTGCAGTAACCTCCGTCTGCTACACAAAGCTAATATCAGCAATTTTCAGTATCCCAGGAAGCATTGCTTCTGGTATGGACTAGCTATCAGGACTCTACTCCTCTGGAATGACAGCAGGAAATAGCTGGGCAGCAAAGAAAAGTGGGGGCAGAATAAAGAAGGACAGGAGAAAGGGGAGAAGAAGCACAAGGGAAAGGAAGGGTAGAGGGCAGGGGAATGGGGGCACAGGGCAGGAGGATAACAATCAGGTGGGGAAGTAGGGAAGAGACAGGGGTGATCAGGTGGGCGGGGACCTGCTGGGCAGCTTCAAGAGGGAGGCAGATAAGCCCAACAATTCCCTACCTGCCCCGATGAAGCCTGTGCTGCCCTCACTGGCCTTGCTGCTACTAGCAGCTCCCTGAAAGAGCAGGTGGGGGGAAGGGCAGGAAGAATGGAGGAGGGGTAGATACATGGGTAGGGAGCTGCTGGACAACTTCAGGGGCTTCAGAAGCTCCCTGCATGCCTGGTCAAGCCCATGGCACCCCCATCAGCCCCATATCAAGGGCCTGATCTGCACCAAGTATGCTCCAGTAGGGGCCTGGCCCAATCCAGTCCAGGACTTGTGGGCCTGAGGCAAGTTGGTGCAGGACTGATCCTAGCCAGCAGGGGCCTGGATTCTATATGCCACTAGAAAGCCAGCAAGCTGGGCAGGCACAGGGAAGATCTGACAGCTCTGCTCGCCAGCCCTCTAGCAGCATGTTTGAGCTATACATGTTAAAGAGGGTATTAACCTTCAACATGCTATTGCTCACAGCACATGCTAACTTTAATATGGACAAACGTTCCTGAGAGTTGTTCATGCTAATTTTAATCAGTGTGTGACCACACCCTAACGTAAGTACTATTGGTAAGGATATCAATAACATCTTCAGAAACAGCTCAGAATAGCTGAATCCAGACATGTGGGTGACTAAAGATACAAGGCAGGGTTTCATACAGGTTGCAATTGTATTGAGACAGTGTACTACGCATTTAACAAATGGATCCAATGTAAGGGTTAAAATACTCCTACTATATATCCCACAGCTTAACGTAGACACTCATCCCTCTATCCACAGTACTCAACTTCCCTTGTTAGGATGACAACACAGGGGATCAAAAGCTATACTTTATCAAGTAATCCCTTCCTTAATACTTCCCTTGTCCCATAGGCATGAAGATCATAAGTAAAATCCAGGGTCTTTTTTCTGTATCTTGAAGCTGGCCCTTTATTTTTTTATTCATATTAGATCCCAGTCATAGGCAATGCATAACTGCTGCTAGTGCGGCAGCACAACTCCGTGCTGCTGCCACAGTGGATGGACACACCACACCACTGCTGCTGCTGTTGGCTGCCATGTACTGGCTTCAGCCAGGCTGCAGTCCCACACTTGTGCCCCGCTTTTGACGCAGTAATCTGCGGGGCACGTATCCTCCCAACTCATTGCCAGTGATCCTGGCCATGTGTTATAATGAACAAAACAGTCCTATAAATGACTAAATATTACATTTTGGGTCCTGAAGCTGTTCACCTGACACAGTAGATTATATGAAGAACATGGAAACACTGTCCAGACTTCTTCCAGCTTTGACTCCAATAGGAAAATTCCTTCTTGAACCCCAAAGTCAGGATAGATCATACCTACACCATTCTAAAAACAGATTTTCTACAACAAACAAAGGTAGGGGCTATGGTTGGATAGATTAAAAAACTTGAATCTGTGGAGCAAATGCTTAAATGGCTGTGGAGGGGGAGCCCAGAGCCAATTGACTCCTTTCTTCCTCTAGCTGCCAATAGCAGGGAAGGATCACTTCCAAAGGGACTTCAACTGTGTTCCCCATCAGACCCTTCTCCACCTTTTTCTTACAGGGTTTTCCTCTTTCATTGTCTGATTATGTCTCCAACCAATGCAAGAGTCTGGGGTATGATATCTGTAATGATTCCTATGCTTTTCTGAAATAGATCTACTGTTAGGAAACTAGTGGTTATAACTTTATCCAACATGATTAAAGCATCAACCTATGTACTTGACTCTTGCTGCACATAACCAATATTCATTCAGGAAACTTTAAAATTGTGAAAAATATCATGTCCATTAATTTCATTTTCATCATTCATAGGATTTTGCTAAAATAATTTTTCGAATGAGGGAACATCACATTTACATAGCATAGGCAATTTGGGGATACTAGTCTTTTTAATTATAGTATCTTTTTAAATGAATAATGTGTAAGGGATACCTGAGTTTTCTAATGAAGTGAAGTACTATGTTTTCAATCCTGCAGCAATGTCAAGTAGTCCTTTTTGTCTTTGGTCAGATACTACATTATATATGAAGAATTGACTACATTTTTGGTAACATTTCATGAGCCCTTGAGAGTCCCTCTACAGGTGCAGGTAAAAGTGCAGTGGAACCCAATCCTGGTCTCCCCCTGCACCAGAAAGAAGCAAGTTCCTGTGGCTGGAAGCCCCATTAAATGACCCAGGCTCCCAGATGCAGGGGCACCCCAAAGGTCATGGGGTACCAGCCATAGGGGTTCATGAAGCTCCCCCATAGCTGGAAGCTTGCATCAGCTGGAGTTTTCCAGCGGTGAGGGTGCTTTGTGCGCCCCATGGGAGCCCTTTCAGCTGGTAGGGATCCCAGCTATGGAGGTTGAGAGCCAGAATCAGCTGGCAGCTCCCAGTCTCGGGAGTGCACAGCCCTCCCCCCCTCCCCCCCAAGTGGGAGCTCCAGTCAGCTGACAGGGCTCTGGCCACATATTCAAATAATGGCACGATAGGAAGCAGCTACAGTTATTCCATATATTCCATATTTTGTGGAATAACTTTGTAGATTATTTCTCTTTTCATCACACCACTAATTGATTGTGTGGCTGGGTAACCACTTAAGACATTAATAACTGGTTAATCACTCTTTAAATGTAACGTGTAGATGGGCCTGAGTTTCAGCTATTGATAGATAATTAATTTTACTTTGAGGAATGAAAATTGCTGCACTTTTATTTCTTACAATTTTCTTTCTAATTCTTGGCATTAAGTTGAAGATATAAAGGGCCAATAATGCATAACATTGCAACATGACATGAGACTTCTCTGAATTATTTAGTAAATATATAGCAATGTTGGAAGCTTATAATGCCTGGCAAGAATAGATGAGAAAATGCCCTAATTATTAATACATAAACTCTCACTCCTATGGTAATCCAAGGATTAGGTTTAATCAGGCTCTCATTGATGTGAATGACAATACTTCCACTGACATCAGCTAAAGTAGGATTGGGCTTTTTTCCAAAAACTGCTGGAATTTATTCAAGTTTTGATACTTTTACAACCTAACAACCAGACACACTGTATTTACCATTAATAATTTTAAGCTTCTCATTTCTTCCAGTAGGCAAATGACTGATGAATCCTGGTCCTAAATATTAGGATTCATGAGAGATTATTCATGTGTCTCATTTCCTTCACTGAAGAGATTTTAAATAAATGTGGGGGGTTAAATCAAATACCCTTTTTTTTTTTTTTTTTTTTAAGAAAAAGAAAAAAGAAGAACCTTCTTATTTTCCATGCAGCTGAAGTTTAATCATTCTTTTATCACTAGGAAACAAAGCCATTATAGAAGGGATTTCATGTCAGGTTGCATATGAATCATGGGATTATACCTATGATCATGCAATAATAATGAAATAATAATTCACTAAGTAGTATTCTACAACTATTAACCAAGTCATATATTAGCTGTAAGAGCTTAATGTAAGGGGTTTTAATTTTTTTTTTAATGGGTAGTGATAGCATTTGAATGCATTGTTTCACAAACAGTGCTAAATTAAGGCTCTGTTTCTGAGAATGGTTCCGAATGTGCTTACTTTGATTGCAGTGGGATTCTGCAAGTCTGTAAAATTAAGCACATACATGTTTTTCAGGCTCAGGGCCTAAAATTATTCCAGCCAAAGATGGTTATAGAGAATTAATGAAAGTAGGATCATGAATGTCAAGTATTCCTAAACTGCAACATGGTCATAGTAGGTCAGACCAATGGTCCATCTCTGACAGTGGCAGGGGTGGATGCTTTAGAGGGAGAACATTGAACCAGTATATCTAGAGTGATCTATCAGGAACTGTCTACTTGTACCCCACCATCACTGGTTTAGGGATGACAGAACATCTCAGACTATTCTGTTTAGTAGCTATTAATAGATCTTCTAGCCATGAATTTTTCTAGTCCCTTTTTGAACCAGGCTATACCATCTGCTTCTACAACCTCCTGTGACAATGAGTGCCACAAGTTAACTACATATTAAAATGAGTATTTTATTTTATTATTTTTAAACCTATCCCCTACTAATTTCAGTGGGTGTCCCCTTAGTTCTAGTATTCTGAGACTTAGTGAATAACAGTTCCCTTTTCACTTTGTTCACATCATTCATGATTTTATAGACCTTTGTCATATCCCCGCCCTCAGCCTTCTCCTTTCCAAATGAAAGAGCCATGGCCTTTTTAGTCACTCCTTGTATGGTGACTCCTTCATATTCTTGATAATTTTGGTTGCCTTTCTACCTTTTCTAATTCTACTACATCCTTTTCATGACATGAAGACCAGAGCTACACAAAGTATTTGAGGTGTGATCACACCATGGTTTTATATAAGAGCATGATGATGTTCTCTGTTTTGTTTTTGATTCCTTTCTTAATGATGCTTGACATTTTATTGGCTTTTTGGGTTGCTGCTTCTCATTGAGAAGATATTTTTAGAGAATTACGTAGAATGACTCCAAGGTCTCTTTACTGAGTCATAAGAGTTAGCTCAGAACCCAGCATTGTGTGACTTTGTGTATTGCCGTGCACTTGTCAACATCGAAGTTCAGCGGCCTTTTTTGACCACCAACTTAGCTCGCTAAGATCTTTCTGCAGCTCCTCTTGGGATTTGACTACCCAGAATAATTTAGTAACATCTGCAAACTTGAAGATTTCACTGTGTTACCCCATTTCTAAGTCATCAGTAAAAACGTTGAAGAAAATTGAGCTCAGCAAAGATCTCATTGGGATCCCACTTTTAACTTCCCTCCATCGTGAAACGTGATACTTTATCCCTACCCTTTGTTTCTTATATTGCAACTAGTTCTCAATCCACAAAAGAACCTTCTTTATAATTCTGTGGAAATTTCATTTTTTTAAAGCTTTCTGTTAGGGACCTTCACATAAAATCCAAATATATTATGCCCACTGGATCCCTTTGTCTACATGCTTGTCAAAATCCCTTAAGAGGTCCAGCAGCTTGGTAAGTGTTCCCTTCACAAAAGCCCTGTTGTCTCCGCCTCATCAGATCATGTTAGTTCATGTGATTGCTGATCTCATTCTGTATTATAGATTTGACCAAATTAACAAAATATGGAAATGAGACTCCATGCCTGTGGTTCCTAGTATCACCTCTGGAGCCCTTTTTGAAGACTTTTTGTTATGTTGGCAACGAGCCAGTTCTCTGGCACAGAGGCTGTTTGTAACAATAGGCTACATGCTATTGCCAACAGTTCTGCAATTTCACCTTTGAATTCCTTCAGAACTCTTGTTTGAATATCTGGTCCTGGCAGCTTATTATTTATATTTTCAATTTGTTTAAAACTCCTTTTGGTGTCTTGTCAGCTCTTCAGACATCTTAGGAAGACCTGATCTGATGTGGGAATTTCCTGGTATTTTCTGCAGTAAAAACTGATGCAAATAATTCATTGAGCTTCTCTCCTATGGCCCTATCATTCAGTTGTTCTGTAGCTAACCTTGAAATTTCTAGTGCACTAGTGCTCACTTTATTTTTGTGGCTTTTATCTCTGGCAATTCTTGGAATAAGTAAAAGGAGCTATGGTGGCTTCCAAGTTCATAGAAAACATGCTAATAGTTCTTTTCCTTTTAGTTTATGTCTTCTTGCCATATAACCTTCACTAAAGGTTATCATTTTCATAACTCATACTTTATTTCTCATACAAAGTATATTATAGCTTGATGCTAATAACTTTGTGGCAATTAAAATCTTGGTGAAATAGGAATTAATACTATTAATAGGAATTAATACTATTAATACATTGATAATTATTGTATGCAGTATATCATTCTCAATATGAAGGTTTGCAAGGGCTGTCCAATGATGGCACAGCCTGAAGTGTTTATATGACATACATAGCTCCCAGTCTAGTATCACATTTTCCTTGGTGAATAAGTAGAAAAACCAAAAAATAAAACCCTACATTTCTCTTTTTCCTATTATGACAAACACAATAAATGAACAACACACAACAAATGCAAACCTTGAAAAAATTAAAAACCACACATATATACATGGTATGTATAAATAATTTTGGAGGTTTTTTTACTCATTCACTGAGGAAAATGTGATGCTAGACTGGGAATATGTATGTGAGGTAAACCCTTCCCACTTGCATTTGGCATTGGACAGTCCTTACAAGCCTTCATATATATAGATTCATAGATTGTAAGGCCCACCCCGCTTCCCCAAACCTACTCCCCTTCCTCCCTCCCTGGCTGCCACCTCCCCCTCCCTGCCAGTTGTTTCGGGGGCATCAGGGACAGTGAGGGTGGTGCCACCACCATGACACCCCGTTTGCCCTTAGGCAGGGAGGCGTGAGGAAGCCCCACTGCTTGGGCAGATGAGGTGTGTTTGCCACTGCCACAAACTTCCCCAACAGAAGCTCAAACTTAGGCCCGTGCAGCCAATTAGTGCCCATCCTCTTGGTGGCACATGCACAGTTGGCCAAAAGCATTACAGACAGACAGACACACACACAGACAGATTAAGGCTTATATTATATTATATTATATTATATTATATTATATTATATTATATTATATAACTAGCCAATTGCCCATCAAGAATGACAAGGGGAGGGGGCTGAGATGAAGAGCCACCACCTAACACCGTATGCCACCGCTGTTCTGCCCCTTGCAAGGAGCGGGGTGGGGGCTTCGGAATCATAGTGGCACTCCCCCATGCTTGGAACACTCTGATTGGCTATTTCCATCAGCCAATCAGACAGCGAATAAAAAGTTACAGACAGATAGACATATTATATTATATTACATTACATTACAATACAATACATGATATTTCTCCTTGGTAGCAAATAACCTGGTAACTGGCTACCATCCATCCCTGATACTCCTTGAATTCTGAGTCTGGTTTGAAGGAGATTTAATCCACTTTTTTCTGGAGGCTCTGGTTGGATGTATTGCAGCTGTGTTATTTCTTCTTCTCAATAGGGGCATCAGGATGCATCCCAAGCAGGATGCATGCCTCTCTGGCTGTGAGAAACATCTTTCAAATTTCCCCTCACCCTACTTCAGTTCCTGTGAAGAAACTGCTTTTCTTTTACTTCTCTACTAGCAGGAGTCAGAGCTCACACACCCTCCCCTGGACTTCAGTGGTACACTGAAAGTGGCTGTCAGCCATGGCCATATCCCCACTGAGCATACTCAGTGAGACCTTTCCAAGATTGATACATTTTAAAAAGTCCCCTTCTACAATTTAAGAGGGATTACAGATTCACCAAAGCATTGCAGTTAAACGTGCTTGTAATATTGGACAATTAAGGAAAATAATTTAGGAAATTAAGATATGTACAGGTGTGCAAGTAAGCTAAGCAGGGATACAGGGATATAGACAAGTCATAATGCAAATACCCGCAGGGTTGTTTCTCATGGTTTCCTGTGACTTATGTTTAGTATGAACTATCTAGATGAGAAATAGCTTTAAAGATCAAAGCCATTAGTTACCATCAGGCTATTTAACATCATCTACCAAATTCATTTAATATGCATTATCATCCTATGCATCAGGATACCTACAAATTAAGGCTAATATTTTATAGCCATTCTTTCTTGTTCTAGGCCTTTTGAACTTGAATATCGCATTGAAAATGCTCAAATAGTTTCGCTGATTGAATAAAAGTTATACTTCTCTATATCAAACATTTCACAAATATAGTGTCAGGGAAATATCTGTTAACAATTGACTCTCATCTGATGTAAATGGAAAAAATCCTCAACAGTAATGGTTTGAGATTGGTTGTTAAGGGACAGTAATGTTCCCAAGCTCTTTACAGATCATTTTTTGCAGTCTTTTGTTTAACAATTCACAGCTATTACCATGGAAATAGAGAACAGTATTTTACACATAGAAAATAACTTTATATTCCTTTTTTTCCAGATTGCAGAGAACAAGTTAATTTTTCAGTGTGGTTAAGTATCTTCACAATGCAAATAAGGCACACAATACTTCACTGCTAAGAACAAATTTTCAGGTACTGTATTTTTGTTTGAAGCTAATTTCTTGTCACAACATGGGGTGCTTAGATGTTTCAGTTTTGCCTATGTTGGGAACACCTTCAGAAAGATATTTTTGGGTACCTTCTGATAAACCAGGGTATTTACACCATTAGAGAGCAATTTAAAGATTTCATCATATGGAAACAAAAAGCACAAAAAGGAAATAAAGTGAGATGAACTAAATGGCATTTAATGCAAGATACCAAGTGCTTCACAACCTACTGAAATAATTTACATAACATAACATAACATAAATGTGAAAAATAGTTTTTATTAGCAGCAAGATTTAGGAATTATGTGTCCCTTCCCTTTAACCCATCCTAAACCCCAGAATAGTAATAATAAAAAAGGTTTAAGCTTATCAGTGATCCAGATCCTGAAAACAACTCTACACAGATGGAAGCAACACACTCAAAGTTTTATTGAAATCAGTTTGGGTTCAAATAGAAAACATTGCTAACTGTTCAGAGTAGGATCATATACCAAAATATCATAGAGGCTGCCCCCCTGCAGTGAATTGTGAAAATATTTTTTTAAAGGATAAGCATACATTGTTTAAGTACATAAAAACATCTATCACAATCCATTATAACAGACTAGAGAAATACTATACTTTTAAGAGTTTAAGACTGGTATACTGTTTAAAGGATAACTACTTTAAGTATTATAAAATCCCATGTCACTTATCTTGTTTCAAAGTTCCCATGTCCCATGGAAGTATAAACTTAGTCTCCAAAATTTTAAATAAAGGCTTCCCCAAATACAGCCTGATAAATTTTAAAATCTTAAAACATTAAGGCCCAAGAACTGAGTAATTAGAGTTCTAATTTATCATTCTAAAATTAAGACAATAAGACAAATAAAAATGTTAGGATATTTACAGGGAGCATTTTGTGGAAACATCTATTCTTTATTTTGTTGAATAAAATGTTGTATTTACAGGTAGTTCTCCAATTTATATTTTGAAAATTGAATTCTTAATTAGGCCTGTGCAAAGAGACTAGTCTTTGCTTTGGATTCAGCCGATTTGAGGGACAGTGATTCGATTTGTGATTCAAATCACTGTCCCAAATTGATTTGGCTGAATGTGATTCAGAGATTCAGCCAATTCAGCAGTGGTTGAATGTCCGACTCAGTCCCATCCCCTGCTGGCTCTCAAAAGCTGTCCCAACCACTCTTCCAGCTTCCAGCTCTTTAAAAACAAGTCCCAAGTCACCAGCTGCTACCAGGTGTGTGGGGTGATCCTCACTGCCTCCTGTTGCCCCGCACTGCATGAGGGGCTCTGCCACAAGGCCCCTGACCCTTGCACGCTCTCCCAACCCCCACAGCCCATGGCTGCCCCCCACACCCCAGCTCCCGGCCCATTAAAAAAAAGCCCCAACTCACTGGGTGGGAGTGATCCTTGCTGCCCCCCACTGCTATGCATTGTATGGAGGGCTCTGCCATGAGCCCCCAGAGGCCCCAAGGCTGCTGTAGCAGCTGGTGAGTATGGGGGGGGGAGTGTTGTTTGTCTCATTTTTTAAAGGCCCAGGAGCTGGGGTGGGCAGGGAAGCCATGGGGCGGGAGGTTAGGAGAGTGGGCAGGGGTCAGGGGGCTTGTGGCAGAGCTCCCTATGCAGTATGGGGCAGTGGGGGGCAGTAGGGATTGCTCCCCAGCCTGGCAGCAGGGATTGCCCTCCTGCCTGGCAGCAGCCAGTGATTGGGGGCTCTTTTTTTAAAGAACCAGGAGCTGGTCTGGGTCGGGCAGCCATCATAGGGCTGAGAGAGCAGGCAGGGGTTGGGGGGTGCTGAGAGGGCCTGGGGGAGCAGGCAGGGGATGGGGCCTGAAAGGGGTCCTCCTATGGTCCCATCTCCCATTCTCCCCTCCCCTGCCCCCTACTTACCAGCATGTAGTCTGGGTCCAGCTCCCTGCTCCAGCAAGCGGGGACTGCCTGAATTGCTGAAGCTCTCTGAATCTTTTCTGAATCGATTTGGAGAGCTTCAATCAATTCAGACATTTTAATTGGTCTCCTGACTTGATTTGGATTCAGAGATTCAGCCACTGAATCGGGCCGAATGTCCTCCAAAATGAATCAGCACCCGAAGCTTCGCACAGCCCTACTCTTAATGCAGGCAAAGTATGAAGAAATATTTTTCTTCAAACCAATAATTAATCTTAAGAGTTGTTATGTATGTTTCCTGCTTTAGCCATTTGGCCAGGAAAATAGAAAAATAGCAACCCCTAATAGTTTTCAACAGGATATCATTCTTAGATGTGTTTTTCAGAATTCTGAAATGAAATAATCTATTTTCTGTCAGTCCATTTTCAAGGAATCTATTTTATTTTTGTTCTTTACACTTTTAGCATTTGAATGAAGCAACTGTCATTCTAATTGAGCTCATTCTAATTGAGCTAAAATGGAAAAGTAAAATCTTTAATAAAACATTCACTTTTTAAATGTATTTAGTGTGTTCAATCAGCACTTCTTATGTTATGAACTAAATTTGTATAAAAACAGAATCCTTAAAAATTAATGTTTTGACCAAAAATAAATACATTGGTAGACTGTTAGTGAGTAATGTGAATGAAAGGCCAGCTGTTTGTCTTGCGTTTAAAAGCCTTTTATTGTGAAGCTTAACAAAATCTGAAGTAACCTGACTAATGGGCTAAAAGAAGTGCAATTAATTTTATTCTAAATATTTTATCTCTCTCCAGAAACATCATCATTACTCATGGTATAAATCATATTATTTAAATTACCATTCAAACATGTAGTACAATTTTAATTCTAGGATCACACAGCATATTGCCTAGATATAGTATGTGGGAAAAATGACTATATATGAAAACTGTCTCTTTAAGGCAGTGGTTCTCAACTTTTTTGGAATTGAGGCACCCCTCATTGGACTCAGGGCACCCCTCTATGATATATATCATTCTATATTGTGATTTGGCTGGCACCCAAATTCAAAATGAATGTATGTATTACCATGCTTACTTCTTTGCAGGGGCTCTGGACAGTAGAAGTGGGAAACTGGCCAGGTAGGAACAAGCTTGGGCCTGTACTTATCTGCTTATATCCTCACACCTTGCTTGTCTCTTCACATCTCATAGTGCCCTTGAAAGAATCTGGTAGCACCTCAGGGTGCCATGGCACCCTGGTTGAAATTCACTGCTTTAGGGGAAATGACTAAAAAGTATATCCTGGGCATGTCTCCAAACTTGACTTCACAGTCCCAGCACTGCATGGGTCATTTACAGCCTTACTAAGCAGTAGCAATGAGCTACTGCACAGTAGCTCATTGGTATTAGTCAGTAGTGACAGGATCATGGTTCGTGAACACTGTTGCTACATTGCTGTAGTGACAAGCTATGTCACCATAGTGTCTTGTTGTAGACATGCTTCCTGAAGATTTATAAGTATTTGCACATTAGTATACGCAATAAGCAAAACAGTTTTAAAGCACTTAATTTTTTTGTCAGATTAAGAAGAAATTTTAATTATTGACTTCAAATAATAGAGAGTTTAGTGAACTAAAATTTTTCCAAAATACAAAATACCCCTGCTACATAGATATAGATATAAATGATATAGATATAGATATGTAACAGAATATTTTATTAATTGGAAAACTCTTAGTTGATTTCACACACACACACACGGAATATAATTGTTTCAGATTAATTCAAAATAGAAA
>NW_005842310.1:1512729-1523128 GCF_000455745.1 Alligator sinensis
GTCAGGATATAACAAATACAAGTTGAACAACCATCATAGTACATCTTGAATAAGTGTTCCCATTTTCTCATAACTTTAGATGAGAAGAAACAAGATACCATGGAAGCCAAGCCATTTTGAAAGGAATGCCCAAGAGAGTCAAATTCTACCGCTTTTACATTTTTTAAACTCGGACTTTTCTTGCAATCTAGTGTTAAAACTTTCTTCCAGGCCCTTGACATCTCATATCTTGATTGCTGCAACCTGTTTTGTTGTTGTTGTTGCTGGGTTTTTTGATGGCACAGAGTTGGGGGCCATGCTAGTAAGGCTGTGCCAGGACTGAGGGCTAGAGAGGCAGGGCTGGTGGTGCCTGAGCACCTGGTGCCACCATTAATTCATTCTGCCCAGGTCCCAGCTAGGGCAGGGGCCAAACTCTGTGGAGGCTGGACAGAGCCAGGCTCCATGGGAGTTTGGCCCTTGCCCTGATCACACAGGGGCTGGGCCAGGCTCCACAGGAGCTTGGTCCCTGGCCCAATCACACAGATACTTGACCAGGGTCCACAGGAATTTGGTCTCTGCCCTGATCATACAGGGGATGGGCCCGGCTTTGTGTGAGTTTGGTTCCTGCCCTGATCACCCAGGGGCCAGGCCAGGCTCCAGGCCAGGCTCCACAGGAGTTTGGCTTCTGCCCCAATCACACAGGGACCGGGCTGGGCCCCATGGCAGTTTGGCCACTGCCCTGATCACATAGGGGTTGGGCCAGGCTCCATGGGAGTTTGGACACTGCCTCAATCACAGGTCTAAGCTGGGCCAGGTTGTGATCCACATGTGCCACATATGTGTATGCATATATTTGTGTGGGTGTGCACCTGCAGCACCCGCTGTCCTGGATTTCCTAACTCTATCCCAGATTCTTTTTTTTTTTTTACATCTCCTTATGTAAATTTCTTCCCTGGAAATATTTTTCCCCCAGTTTGTGAATGTCAGGTGAAATCAATATGTATCAATGCCTGTTGATAACAATCAAATCCTGCCAAGCTTAGATATTTCTCACCTCACTCGCCTCAGTCATGTCCTCCTCCTTCATGTTTTTAGAAATGCAACTGCCTAAAGAACATCTGAACTTCACACTCAGTATCTCTTGAACCTATATCAACAACCTTTAACAGAAGCAGGGGCTGCTGTGATCCCCTTGCTTTTCCTGTGGCAGGTTGGGGTGTTATGTCTTGTGTTGTGGCAGGTTTGATGGTAGTTTTATGAAGAGTTGAAATTATGGATTGTATAGGATTGTTTGGAAAAGGATGATCCTGCCTCAGGCAGGGGTGTGGACTACATGGCATTCAGAGGTCCCTTCCAGTCCTACTTCTCTATGATTTCTATTACTTCATTGCTGTATCTTCCACATAGAATACACTCAGTAATATCTGTATTTGTCCTTGCCCTTCCTTAAGCTTTAGGAAATAAATGAATCAATTTCAAAAGGCCTGGTTCTAGAAAGTGTTTGTACCCCATTTCTGCTGTGTGATATTTGCATAGTGAGTTTTCTTTGCTCACTGTCTCAGTGTGGCTGCTGCCAGAGCCTACATTGGCATGGCTCTGGAACCCAGAAGATAGATGCAACCACTTCTCACCCCTCCTTTCTTCCTGCCACCAAATTTGATACCAAATAAGGGGTAGGGTAGGGTAGGGGCAAGTATAAACATTTACACCCTGGGTCCCAGATGCTGCATCTACACATGTGGTAGACTGTGCAGTTGTTACTGCACAGTCATTTAGTACTTGTGTAAGCCTAGTTCCTACTCTGCCTATGGATAGAGATACATATACATATACACACACACACACACACACACACACACACACACAGGCATATTTTTATTAGGTGTAAGTATTATTTAACACTAAATATAGACATTTTCATAGGGGTTTGTCTAATCTTGTCTGCAAAAGGGATGGTTTTATCCAATTTCTACTAATTTCCTGTGGAGTGTTTTGTAATAGGATTTGCTGGTAGCAGAAACAGGGCCCATCCTTATGTCCCAGGTTGTACAACATGAAGGCTAATGTCTTCTTTAATTGTAGCTGGTAATTTTTGTATCAGCAAGGACTTCTCTCAGTAGCCTTCCACTATGACTTTTCCCAGCTTCTCTAATGTCTAGCAGAGGCTTCAGCATACATTGTCTCTTGTTTTGCTTTAAACTGCATTTATTCTCCTGGGACTGCAGCACTATGCATCAGGTTCTTGAAGACTCTGTTGCTCAAATTGACCAAATCAGTCCAAGGTCTAGGGAACGAGGAAGCCAGGGGGCAGGGAGAGAGGAAAAGGATCACTTATTCAATGGGGTGAGTAAAGAGCAAATAAATAAGTAATTGGAAAGGCAGCAGCACAGCATGGAGAGGGGAGAGGGGAGAGGGGAAGTCAGCAGCAAGTCTTCGGTGAATTTGCAGAAATGATAAAGTAGGAAGCCACATGCACATACACTTACACAAATACAAGCAATAATAATTTGTCTAAGGGGAAATAAATCTTGTTCCTATGTAAAGGGCCATTGCATTGCCCAGATACCATAGCTATAGTATTTTTGTTTTAGTACAATGCATCTGGAAAAGATGGAGAAGGATGCTTTCTTAACTTTTCATATCAGCCTGTGTGGGAATGACTCTCTCTCTCTCTCTCTCTCACATACTAGAATTTACCAAGTTACTTCACTGGGTTGTCTGCAAAAGCACTGTATCTTTATTTTACAATAAATTAGATACCAGTGCAAGTGATTTACTAAATCTTGACAGCTTAATGGTGACTACTATACCTCATTTATTATGAAGATCCTTATATCCAGACCATATTGACTAAGGGAAATTTAACAGCCATGCTTTCTGAATCCAAAATGCTGTTAATTCATTTTTCCATTGGCTGTCTATTATGGAAATTGTAAATCCTCTTCCTTCTACTTGCCTGTACTCTTTGTACACACATAGAAGAAATTGTGCTTTACAGAATAAAAGGCAGTCTGCATGCTTGAAAATTATTTTGTTATCATTTCTACTGAGTCCAGTTTGACAAAAGGATGTTGAGATGCATATTCTAATACTTGCAAGAGTAGAAGTACTAGGGATTTTTCTGTGTGTTTTCAGGTAATTATAGGTGCATACAGATGTGCAACATACAGATGTGCAATTGACTAATACTTTTAAGATCCACTCAGAAGCTGACTGCTGCCAGTACAGCAAGTAGAAAATTTGGTTCTAAACTTTTCAGGGCATACAGTGTCTCTGGTGTTGCTGTTATTGGTTTGTTTGTTTGTTTGTTTTTGTGGGGGGGTTGTTTTTTTGTTTGCTTGAAACATGATGGGCACCTGTACATGTGACTGGGTTTGATCCTCATTAAATTAAAATGATTTATTAAATTTAAAATAGTTTATTTTAAAACGTTGCATCAATGTTTGAGCTTTTACAACAAATTAGGTCCTAGTATGTTGCCAGTAAATTCCAGCCGCATACCAATCCACTCTGCCACTGTCTTTGGTACTGAATTACAGCAGGGTGAGCATTTAAACCACTAATCCCCTCACTCCTGAAACACCCCCAAAACACCCCCTTCCCCAAAGTCAGGGATTCCCTACACTAATCTGTGGTCATCACCTCCCCAAACCCACCCACAAATTGCATGAACTCCCACGCAATCCACCTATGAAAATAAACACCACATCCAGAAGGAACTGTATGAATCTTAACCTTATTTGAAGTTTTTAAAACAAGTTTCCTTAATGCTTACATGATTTTTAAAAAATAAAACAACCCACTCATTATTAAAAAAGTCTAAAATACAGTATGTATCAAATAAATTTATTGTATACAAAGTAAAAAGACACGTAAAAATATATCACTTTGCGCTTTATGCTTTAATTAATTAATTAAGTGCAAGGGGAAAATTAAATAACTATTAAAACTTATATTAATAACAGTATTATACTTATATTTACACTATTTACACTCTATTACTATCTCAAATCTATTTCCATATCTATTCCTATCTGTATGATACTCTACCTACATATCTACTATCTATTCTATTCTTAAAAATAAGGAACTCACTTAAACTCACTTCAACTTTTGAATTCTATCATCCACTCCCAAAGGACACCACATCTTATAATCTTGATAACAATGTTGTAAGGATGTTCAGACTTCAAGTATTTCACATATAGGACCAGTAAATTTGAGGACTGTTCATAAAAGAGTTTTTTCATAGATAAGCAGGGAATATTTGTCCTTCATTTAAATCACTTAGATGAAGAAATGAAAAATACTATACAAGCTGACTTTCTTAATTTGTTTTGTTTTGTTTTCTAACTACTAACAAATGACATTCTTACAGAGTAACATAAGACACAAGATAGTTGAAGTATACTGAAGACATAGTGGGTGAGAAATCGTTCTTGTGTTGCATGTTTGACTTCTTACCAGCCCTACAGAAACACTTGCACTTAGGACTACTCCAAACTTCTAAGCCTCTCAGAAGATCTTGAGAAAGAGAGAAGAGGTTGTAAATATTACAATCAAATATTCAGCTTGTGGTTTACATTGTAACAATGATCTTAAATCATATGAGTTTCCTGCATTTTGTAAGTTCTAATATGAAGTACAAGTTTAACTGGAATGTTCATAACATTCCAATAATTTGAAGACTAAGAATTATTTAACAAATGTGCAATTGACAATGATGTTAAATAATGCACAAGTGTCTGAATTCTGAGATGTGATCACAACATTTGGACAAAATTCTATTTCACCCAACTATCATTTAGGAGTGATTTTATTCTCCCTGGCCTCTCACACACACCTCGGCATGTAAATGACCCTATTATAGGAGTAGGATCACCATCTGGATATGCACAGATGTCTCCCTGTATCTAGAATGGGGGCACTTAGACAGCCAGAGTGTGCTTTAAAATTACTCCTACCCTTTAGCCAGTAATTCAGAGTTGATCTAAAGCATGTTATCTATCTACTAAATGAAATAGATTGTCTCTTTTGTACACTGAAAACCTAAAATAATTTGTCAAAGTATTCACTGAAATGTTTTCCAGAACTATATTATCTAGATTTAGAAAAAAAGCAAAAGGTCCTTTTAGTTCCCTAGACTGAATGACAGTTACTTGTGCTCTCACGAGACAGTTGGAGATCTTCCAGAAATTGCTTAGTGGTTTCCCAAACTGATTTTTCTTCAGTATTTTCAGTAAATTAGAAAAAAATATTAATTTCCCTCTTTACATTGCATTCTTTGTGGTGACAGGAACAACTACTAGCCTTGAGTTCAAATTGTGTCTCAAATGATTGTTTTTAGTTTTGATCCACACTCAACTCTATAACTTTCCCTTCCACTTAACTTCAGACACCTTCAGTAAAAGGATAAAATAGCTACCTTGGTGCATATACATAGCCTTATAATTTTAAGGAATGGTGCTACGTTAAAGCATGCATAGTTCAAATAATCAAAATAGACTCTCACTAGCTGCATCTACATGTGATGCTGACTACGCTGTAGCCTATGACTACTGCACAGTAGCGCCACATGGCAGGAAGCGTAATGTGCTACTGCACAGAAATCACAAGCTGCTGTGCAGTCAGTGTCATAGAAAAGCCATTCTTCAGTAAGACTGCGCAGTAACTCTAGTTACTGTGCAGTTATTTAATACTTGTTGAAATGAGTATTAAATGATAGCGCAGTAACAACTGCACAATCAGCGTCTCATGTAGACATGGCCACTGACCACATCTAGACTTACAATTAACATGAAGCAATAAACTCTAGGTGCACCATTTGCACCTGTGCCCAGGACTATAGTATGCTAAGCCAAGGCAGAGCAGCCCCAGCTGGCAGGGATCCTCGGGGGTGAGTCTGCCAGTGTGGGGTGGCTCCAACCTAGCTCACCATGCTGCAGAGGGTCTGGCTGGGGAATGAGGCTGCTTCAGTCTGGGGCTAGCCAGTAGGCAGCCCCCACATTGAAGCATTCTTGTGCCCCAGCGAGCCTCATCAGCCTCTACATGTTCATTGTGTTCACAAGTACTAATTTACAGCAGAGTTAATTAGTGTAGATGGTGACATTCTACTGCGGAGCTAATTAGGCAGTTCCACAGTAAACATCTCGTGTAGATATGCCCGTAGTGTACAAAAATATATTATAAAAAATGAAGAGCAATTAAATCTCCAAATAGTATGAAAACATTAGACTACGTAATTGTATATGCAGCACTAATATTTTTAAAGAATTAATGCCATTTGCCCCTAATTAAAAAAATAATTAAAATATAAAGCAAATGCAAATGTAATACACATAACTTATAGAAGGAATGTTCTGCTGAGGATTACAATACTGTAAGAGAAATATAATTAAACACATAGACACAAAAGCTGTGCTAAGGCTACGAAGCAACTTTAGTTCTGATAAAAAGTATTGATGTTAGATATGGTACATATTAGTACTTTTTAAAATTTGTTTTTATGCATTTGGTTTTGGTTTTTTAGTCCAAAGAAGTTGCTGACTGCAGAAGAGGTACAACAGATCTATTGAACACTTAGAAGGAAATAATAAAGTTGTGGTAAAGGAGGTTACTTACTACGCAAATACTTTAAGTACTGTGGGATTATTGAATAGCTCCTCTGGTCTCCATTTTTCCTTCCGTGATTTGGTAAAAAAAGTACGAGAAGAACCTTCATTGAATAATGAATGGGAATGTGACTACATGATGCATCTACCCCAGGTATCCCTACCACATAACTCAGGTTACCTTTTCACAGTTGAATCTTTCCAGTCCTTGGAGATCCCCTTTCCACAGGGGAGCTCCAAAGACTGAAGGATCTCTGCTCTCACCAGGTGGTAGTAAATGATATTAGCAATACAGCAGCTACAACAGGCTTTGAACCTTGCAATACAGTCTTTACAGGGAAAGTACACCTTCATTGGCTCTAAACAGCTGTGAATATGTATGGTGCTGTAATCTAATAAACACCACTATTAAGTAAAGGTCCAGTCTGACTTTTTTGGAAGCTATGAAAAGCCTTAGTTACAGGTAACTGAGATTTAGATCCAGGTCTTAATTGTAAACAACTGTCTAGGGCAGAAGAGACTCTCTACAGTCAAAATATTCTACAGTTCTGAATATTGACCTTGGCAATTGGATATCACATTGCTGAATAATTTGTAGATTCCAAAACAAAAAATGCTCTTTATTGTAAGATAGCCTTTGTCCACATGAAATGCACTTAATGGTGCTATATTGCTGTTGTGTAATAGTCTGTTCCTGAACCATGTAATGATGGTTGTGGATCAATCCTTTCTTAAGAGGAGGAGTTTTATTTATTTATTTATTGTGATATCTTCTATTGGATCAAGTGCATAATCATATTTGGAGTTGGTGTGTTAGACACAGGATTGCAGATGGTAAATCCCCTGAGAGCGATGTTATGGTTCTTGCAAAAAGTTAGGAAGATATTGCTGTGTATCCTGTTACTTTTTTTCTTCATGTTCTGTAGTTTCGGTTGCAAATGGCAAATTTCAATATTCCCCATACTGTAATAGGGCTGCAGTGATGTTGTAGCCATGCTGGGCCAAGAAATATACAAGAAGAAAGGATTTTTGGTGGTGTCTTTCACTGGTAATATCTATGCAGGTGGTTCAATAAAATAAAGAATAGTATCACAAGAAATAGCCCTTGCCTCTCATGTATTTCCTGGACCATCAGAGCTAAAACATCACTCCAACCCTACTTCAAACTTAAGTAGTTAAATAGATTGATTTGAACCATTCATTTGTCTTTAAGAAATGTGATGCGTCTCATGCTAACAAAAGTGCTTTTCCCATCAAAGTGAAGTTTGGTTAGATCATCGCTTGAATGGCCATGCTCTAGAACAATCAAGGCAGGACTTACGTATGTATATGCTTGGGATGAGATGACCCCCACCCCCGTGCTTTAAAATAAGCATATTGAAAAACATAATAGGGGAGGGGTTTCTCCATCTCCAGTTGGCTATTGGAGGAGGAGCAAGAAAACGTGTTTGGAATTCAAAGCTGCCCTGTCATTTTGATGTGTTAAGTTGTCAAATGAATGTTAGTGGGTTGCAGTTTGTTTATGATGTATGAAGTGGATACTAGTGGAAAGATCTAATGCCTAGAGATAAAAGAGGACTGAAATATGAGTGGAGGATCATTATCCTTAAAAAAAAGGAAAAGGAAAACTGAAATCTCCACAGGCAAAACTCCCTTTTTGGTGTCCATATCTCTCATGAGAGAAGTGGACATGAGGATTCAGAAGTGAATTGGATTCTTTAGGCAGGCTGAAAAAGGCCTGCTCCAATGTGTTGGTTATTTGTTGAAAGCCCTGTTTCCCTGAAGTGACTACCTTTAAATCTCTGGTATGAGAGAGAGTTCTGGCAGATATAGCCTCCTACCTATTAAGTTAATAAACTTGCACTTAAATCTAGACTTGTGTGTTTTTCTTTCAGTTACACGATCAAAGGATTTTTTTCTTTGAGTTTCTCTTTTAGATTTACTGAACCACAATACATTATTGCTGTAGCAACAGTATATGAACTAAAGCAACTACAGTATTTCAGTTTGAGAGTGAAACTTGTATCATTATTGCCATAATCACTGCTTTCATTAAAGTAGTTGTCTCTTCAGAAGAATAAATAACAAAGTTCATTTAATAAGAGAAGTGTGGAGAGTGATGCTGCTGTTTCATTAAATCTTAAACAACGCTTTATTATTTTGGAATAAAACCATCAACTTTCGGCCTGTTCCTTGTTCTTTTAAAAATTTAGATGTTAATTATACTGTGTGGGGAAAAAGCTCCAAGACATTATGCTGCTGAAGCTTGGAGTAAACCCAATAAACCCATTCCAGTCTAAAGTACCATCAAGGGAACTGAAACAAGTGTGTGTCAGGATGTTTAATATTGTAGCCTAGGGGGACATAACACTTGCTGTATGTGGGAAGGAAACAGTGGGGCTTTTTACTAAAATGAGACAGAGAAAAAA
This sequence comes from Alligator sinensis, assembly GCF_000455745.1. Classification (NCBI taxonomy): domain Eukaryota; kingdom Metazoa; phylum Chordata; order Crocodylia; family Alligatoridae; genus Alligator; species Alligator sinensis. Next base: position 1,521,749 of record NW_005842310.1, read on the forward strand.
AACTTGTGATCGCAAAACAGAAAACCATATTGCTGATAAGACATAAGTGTAAGAGCTTCTCCACAAACTCAAGCTGTGCCTTCCCCAGCTAAAAACTCATATTAATTTACACAAGTCTGTTTTTAGTCTCACAGCTAGCAGGCACTGTGAAAAATAAAATTAGTTGTTCTTTTCCCAGAGAATCTCTTCATGGCAAACTTTGTGAACTGTTTTTTCCTCTGTAAGTTGAAAAGTGATTAGCTGATTCATCAGCTCTTATGTTACTTATAGTAATAACAAAGTGGAAAATAGAGACACCCCAAATCAGTACCCACTTCTTAAAGGTTGACTCAAGGCATGTATACAGTATGGTTTGGCTCATTTTCACGAAGTCATATTCCTGAATTAGCAAAATATGATCAACCCTTCACATACCCGAGGGTGTGGTTACATTAAACGTTTTATCTGTGCTATTGCACTATTCTTCACTTTCATTTGATTGGAACTATCAACCCAGACCTGCAAGAATAGTGATCTATAGTTGTTTTCTGAGCCTCAGGATTTCAATAAACTATCCATAAATATACCTGGGTGTTAATTATTTTAAACACCTGTTTGTGTTGGGTTTGGGAGGGGGTGGGGTAAAAGGGAAGATAAATTGGGAATCGCTTCTATGGATCAATGTTGTTATGCCAATGCAAGTCTTGCATAAGTATGATCCAAATCACTGTGCTTTGATTCACTGCACTTTTTTCAGAGAATAAAACATATCTTAGTCTCTAGAGCAAGATTAAATATAAATTTGCAGGTGAAAGAATTCTATAATTTAGCATTGTGACACAGCTGGTGACATAAGTTAGAAATCTACTATGCAGAATAGATAAATAATCCTTTTGAACACATTGTCACAGAATAACTCCCCATAAGCATTTTATGATTCCTGCCTAAAATACCATTTCCCCAAGGTTTAAAAAGTAGCAGCAGGTAAAGCACTAAGATCTTTATTCTTCTATTAAAATTAGTTAATTCTGTTGAGTCTAGTGGAATTACTCCTGGTTTATAAGTGTGTACGAAGTGAATAAGACTTAAAAAACCTAAGTAATGTGGACATTAATAGTAATGTATTTGAGTTCTTAGATTACCATACTCTTCCAAATGATCAAAAACTTCAAACCCAGGTGGAACTTGCATTGAGTATGCAACACACCATTTAACTTCAAAGTTAGTTAGAAATCTAAGGTTCTACTTATGCTAGAATGGACACATACGAATCAGCTTGTTTTCTGTCTCCTGTATAAATGTAAATGGAGTCCAGGAGCTGGGTATATGTAGGTGCTAGCTTAAGTCTCTGGAGGGGTTTGAGGCGGTAGGCTCTCAGAGTATACACAATACACTTCAGCA
>NW_005842310.1:1523159-1532812 GCF_000455745.1 Alligator sinensis
AAAATAGTGACACTGGAGTTGGTGATACTGGTGCCCACTTTTTATAACAGGCTAGTAAGTAATGCATTCTTGCCAGGTTGAATAGCCTTATCAGCAGGGACTCTGGTTTTCTCTGATTAAAAAAATCCCCACATTTCGAATTAAAAAGTAACCCAAAAATCCCCATTTTTCTATGATTAAAATAAAAGACAGTGTGTGCAGACATATACATACATACACAGAGAAAGAGAGAGAGAGAGAGGGGTGTTTCATTTTGATCACAGAAAAATGTGGATTTGGATTACTTTTTTTATTCTAAAAATTGGCGATTTTTTTTTTTTTTTTAAACCAGAGAAAACCAGAAACCCTGCTTATCAGTCTGAGGGAGGTTCAAATGCACAACTTTCACTTCTCAAAAGAGCCTTCTAACAACTTGGGTAGGGGTTGAAGTTGTGCCATTATGCAAAAGGGAATTCAAGATTTATGTGGCCATAAAGAAAAAACCTAGAGGGAAGTCTGACACTGTAGCCTAGCAGTATGTATGCCAAGTGGGTAGTCATCAGTTTCATTCCCTGATGCAAATACTGTTTCAATATTTCATACGTTTTATATTGAACAGTCATTAGATAAAAAGTCCCAGAAACTGGACTAGAACGCAGGACTCTACCTCCCTTGTAAGTGCTCAGCTACAGAATACCTATTGCTTATATTTCCTTACTTCTCATGAATCTTACATTCCTTTCTTCATAGTGTTACAGTGTTCCCAGGAGGATTAAGGGTATTGACCCTGCATGGTTTAAAGCCTACTAATAAGGGAAGTCTACTGGGATGTGATAACTGTGGGCTTGAATCCCTTCAGGCTGAGAAAAACGGTGCACTGGATTGTCTTACTTCTAATCCAACTACAAATCCATATATTACAGATAGACACCAATATCAGCATTGCCTTTTTCTGGCAACCCCATTTTAAACAGATCTTCTACAAATTGTCCTCTTTTCCCAACTCATCCATGGTTGTATTTGCTGGGGGGAAGAAAAGGGAATAGAGGGAGTGGGCTCTGTGTACTCCTTGTATAGATGAAGTTACCAATTCTCAGGAAGACATTGCAGACTCTGTACTTTGAATGAACAGAGGCACCTCCCTGCAGCCCTGACTGAGAAATGGAGTTTCATCCCCATCCATCTGCTTAGCCTTTCCATATTGAATAACTCTAGACTGCACCCTACTCAATGCACATTTTTAGAACACTATTCTGACTTGCCCATTTCTCCTTATATACCATATATAGGGCTAGGATACTGAATTTTTGTGAGGTACCTATCTTGTAAGTATCCAGATCCTTTATGGAATATCCACAAGTCTCCAGTAGGCAAGCGGTTGGCAAGGTAATGTGATAGGAAAAGGTTTGGCTAAAGTGAGGTGTACTTTGGTTAGGCTCAGTTAGGGGGAAATTCACTGAGAATTTTTGGCAACTGATGTCTCTTGAAGACTTCTGACTAGTCTAAAATGTGCTGGAGAATAGGACAATGCAGAAAAATTGGGAAATTATAACTGGAGACCCCTACCTCTTCTCCCCCAAATACAGTTTCCCACAGAGAACCCAAACAACATGTCAATTCAAAACTCAGTTTTACATTTTTTTCCAAAAGGCTAATATAAGCAAAATGTTTACAAACATTTGAACTTGAAATCAGCAACAGAAACATTTGAAAGTAACACAAATTACATTTTTCTACAGCCTCTCCTTATTTGCAAGGTCAACATTTAAATTAGCAAGAACATTTGAAGCAACTTATGGCCATAGAAGTTTAGTATGACGTATGTCAGTACTACTTTTATACTACTAATTAGGGCTAGAGATTACATACTGTCTTATAAGTTATAAGACTTATAACTCATGACTTGTGGCACACTACTATGTAGTTGGCCAGGCATCATGAAAAGATATACCAAGTCTATGTGGCCATTGCCCAGTGAAAAAATAAGATGCTCAGGGAGTCTGTGATGGTGGAGCAGTAGTTTGTGGATCACCTCATGTCTGCCTTGAATCTACTGAGAGAGGATATCTCTGTGCTCTCCAAATTACCCTGAAAGTTAATGGACCTTCCAATGACCCCTAGGGGCACATGCTGATATTGGGCTTCACTGTTTTACAGAGGCCCCTTGCCATAGGAGGAGCAGCAAGTACTCCTCAGTCATCAGGCATGTGGTCCTCATGGCCTGAATGGTCATCCAGTGGTATCCCCTGGATTTGGGAAAATGATGCATGCAAATGCCACAGCTGTGTCAGACCCATGGCATGCTCATATTTATGAGGGAGTGAAAGGTTTCACCTGTGTAAAATGTATAGATGTATTGGGTCTTCTTACATTGTATTAGTTTACTCTCTGTTGACACCCATTTTTCACATTTCTGTTGTTACTGTTTAATAAAAATCAAATACGTTGTCAAAACGATGGCCTTTGCATTCACTGCATATATGGGGGAGGAATGTCCAGAGGCATGAAAAACAACAACAACAACAAGACTGCTCAAAAAAGCAATATTTAGCACCAACTGTATCTCCACTCTTCTTCTCTCCTGCCTGGACTGGAGCAGAGTTCAGCATCTCAGCACCAGTCAAATAATTAGCACAGCCCAAGCTGGTCCTCCTTCCCTATCCACCCCCTTCCCTTTTTCCCTCCTTCCATCATCTCAACCCACCCAGGATCCAGCTTCAGCATCCCATTGATGACAAAAAGAGTCCTGGAGGAAGCCACAGCCTTCCACAGACAAAGATTTTTCTTCACCTGTCCCTCTTCCACATCCCCTGAAGCCCAGCTTAGCACCTGGTTGACAACCATGCCTCCACAGAGCTCATGCAGTGTCAATGCAGGTTGGCACAAGCATTCGATGGCCACCATTTCCATTTCCACCCCCATAACGTGCATGCCCTGCAAACTTCCTCCCCCTGATCCCCTGCCCGTGCTGGAGATGACCACACCAGAGGACAACAGGTCAAGTGAGAATGTTCAGTTGTGTACATGAGATCATTCTATAGAGTTTGGCAAAGTGGTCTAGCAGCGTGTCTTGCATACAGTGCCAGGTGACCAGTCTTAGTTTGAGAATTTATGGGCACAGTACCTGTAGGAGCCAGGGGCTGCTCTGTCTTGATTGGCACATGCTTGGGCAGGGGTGTCCCATTGGCCTTACAGATATCATGCAAAACACATGCAGAGATTACAAACTAAGACATGCCGGGTTCACTGGCATCCATGAATGACTTTAAGCACTTTCAGCAAGCCTTGATATGCCTGAAATCACTCTACAGCCATTCTGCAGCTGCCTACTTGGTAATTAAACAGCTCTTTTGGTGCATCCAGGTACCAGGTGAAAGCCTGAATCAGCCTGGGAGTACAGTGGGTAGGCAGGGTCCTCAGTTAGCAGTGGTACAGCACTCTCTCCAAGCTATATGTCAGCAAGGGGCAAACTCTCTCTGTTCCATCAGTTCGGGGAGTAGGGAGGCCCTACCAGAACACCCTGCCCAACCACCAAGCAACTATAGGTGTGAAATGGCTGCAATGATCCACAACTGTCTGAAGCATGACTGATAGATACCCGTTCCAACGGATGAATTCACAGCCACAGTGTTTAGGGGAAAGGATGGTCCCAAGGTGATGATCACATATGGATCCATAGAAGCCAATAGTGGTGGAAACTAAATATCAGTGTCAGGAATAGCAGCACAAATACAGCAGAAATGCAGGAGACCAGTCAGGGGTATAAGTTGCAGAGAGAATCACAGCCAAATTTCTCCCATGACAGTTGTGTCACCCACAATTTCACCAGCAGGTGTTCACACAGGTGAATACTCAGTGGGCTATTTCACCAGTGCTGATAGAGTCAGGAGAACCTGCAGAAACCTGACCAGGGCAAGATATTGGATTGTACTCTCTCTGGCCATCTGTTGGCAGAGGAGTGGTAGTGCATTCAGCCACTCTAAACCCCGTTGGAAGGGCAAAGTGTGTATATGCCAATCTCATTCCATTCTGGGACAAGCACAACAAGTTCTGGGACAAATACAACATCTATTCATCAGCTGACAGACCATATTCTATGTTTCTGTTCAGAAAAGATTTCTGTTTCCATGAGTAAATTCTGCTGTGTTCATTTTGTTCCTCTGGGTTTTTTCATGGTCAACATTTCTGTCCTCTAGAGCAGTGGTTTTCAACTTTTTTTTTTCCCATTTGTGGACCCCTAAAGAATTTTGAATGGAGGTGTGGACCCCTTTGGAAATTTCAGATGGAGGTGTGGACCCCTTTGAATTGTAAATGGGAGTATTCACACACTTTTGATTGATCATGGACCCCTTACATATAGTCTGCAGACCCCCAGGGGTCCTCAGACCACAAGCTGAAAACCACTGTTCTAGAGAAATTGAAACAATCATTTTAGAGATTACCTTAGGGACAGATATACTAGTGTTCTCTAAGTGCCTTGGTGGCTCCAAGCAACTGAAAAACATTCCTAAGTGCTACAAGTGGGTAATATGGTGCATAGTTACCAGAATATATAGTTGAATCTGGTCTCATTGCTGAACAGTAGTAATTGTTTGAATGTACATTTAACTTTTCACACAAAGATCTAAAAAATGCTTCCCCAACCTAAATTAAATTAATACTGAAAAGCAGAGAAACACAATTATATTTATTTTACAAACTAAGGCACAGAAGCTACCTACCTCCCAAAATTACCTTTTGGAAGTCAGTGAATGAAGTTTGGAAATGTTATTCATATACTTGTACACATTCCAAAACCATTATAGTCAAATTTCTTTCTTCTATGTTTTTTAACACCAGACAATAGAAGCTTAACTAGTAGCAATACACACATGGGAAAATGTCTGCATATACTGTGAGATTAGGAGTGTGAGAGATAGGGAGCACCTGAGGATTGATACCTGTACTGGTAAGGATTTGCAGCTATATACATAATGCACCTTTCTTCATAAAATTGAATTTAAACATAAGCATTTAGCTCCTGTAATGTACTGTGAAAGGTCTGACCCACTAAATGGGTTCAAGTGTAACTTACTGTTACCCATCACAAGGTCACTGCTGTATTTAAGCATGTTGCAAAAAACGATAATTGACTGAGCTGATCCAGGAGCCTTGCTCATCTCACTAGACCTATTTCTCAGTTGCCCTGGGTTAATCACCAAGTCCACCACATGCTGATGTCCTCCATTACATCATAATTAGAATACAGCAGGCAGAGCCAGGGAAGCTGGTGAAATTATTCATATTTTCTTCCTAGGAGCCAGATGTTGCTGCATAGATTTTGTTTAATTTGATGACAGCTGGAATAATAGTCTCCATGTGCAGAGAGCTGATAGTGACATTGATAACAGTATAAGGAAAGTAAAGTGAAGCATGGTTCTTGCTAGTTAATTATGGTTATTCATTATTGTGCATCATCTTACTTTATGTGACAATTATAGGGATGGTAAAGAATTCAGCATATGTAAATAAAAATTATTTTAAATAATTGTGTCAATTTAAAGCTCCACTTTGTAATGTAGGTGCTGCAACACAGTGGTTCTTATTGGCAATTAACCATAATCTTAATATATCTTGTTGAAACCTAAAAATCCCTATATTTTGGCAGATACAAGTTGATATACCAAAGATCAGCATGGCATTTCTGAAGTAGAAGGTATCATTACAGTTTGTCCATAAGGAATACATTAGAAACAGATATCGGTTGCTTTAGAGATAAATATCAAGACATAAAAAATGGGGTAGACTATGTTTACTATCATGAAACCAAGGTCAAAATTTAACTTTAAGAATATTAAAATATGAATACTACTAAAATATGGAATTAGTGAACCAATTTATGCCCTGGTATAAGCAAAACAACTGAACTGATGTAAATGGAATTTGAAATTAACTCTCAGAGTGAGATTTGATATAATAATGTATTTTAAATATTCCTTAGCTACCTCAAAAATATTTTTAAATCTTTCTGTTATGAATGTATGAAATTATGCTTTCTTTTAAATCAATATGTTAACAGTGACATTGGCTAGCAGAAATAATTGGTGCTTTTCTTAAGAGTGAATAATATTTTAAAGTTACAAATCACTGGAAACAAAGTTATTTTAAAACATGAACACATTTCTTTGTTTTGTGCTTCAGGCACACATTCTCTCTTTAGGAGCTAAATATAGATACTTAGATGTAAAATTTGACAAAAGTCTATGATTAGTTTCCTCTAATAATTCATAGAAACTTGATAATGTTTCAAGTAATAGTTTTCAGTACTTCACCATCAATAGTACAGCTATATTTGTTGATTAGTGCAGATAATTTTAACCAATTTCTAGCAAAATGAAGTCTGGTGAATAATTCGCTGGGATAACTTATTGCTATAGTCTTATTTATTACTGAACTTAATTCCTACCACACACCTATTCTCTGCACACAAAATGATTTTACAGGTTCATTTGTTAAGACATAATTAATAATTTCCAAATGTACATTCATACTAAATAACAATGGAATTTGTTCTTATTGATTAGTCAGTTTATGCCCGCTACAGTGTCAATCAAGCCAGCTGATGCTCAAAAAGCATTGGATATTTTTCAGGTTTTCTTGGCTCAACAAGACATACACTATTACCAGTTCCATTGTACAAACTTATTTCCTATTTTGATGATAAGTGTTTGTAAGTGTACAAAGCAAAACCCTTGAACCTGTACGGAAAATCCTCAAAAAAATTGCAACCCATACTAGAAAGAGACCCTATTCTGAAAAAGACCTTCCCAGAGCCACCCATCCTAGCCTTCAAACAAGCACCAAACCTCGCTAATCTCATCACCAGAAGCAAACTTCCTCAAGCCCAGAACACACCAAAAGGATCCAGACCGTGCCATAACAAGAAATGCAAAACCTGCCAACACATCTCCACCACCCCCACAATTATTATACCCCACAACAGAGCCATCAGCATCCCAGGATCTTACAGCTGCACCTCCAGAAATGTAATATATCTCATCCAGTGCACCAAATGCCCTGATGAAAGATACGTAGGAGACCAAACAACAACTGCACACCAGAATGAATGCACACCGGAAATCTATCAAAGACAGAAATACCCAATTACCGGTTGGAGCACATTTCTCACAAGAAAACCACTTTCTCTCCTGATCCTCAAAGGAAACTTACAAAACACTTCCCAGAGACGGGCCTATGAACTCCACTTCAACCACCTCCTGGATACTAAAAATCATAGACTAAATATAGACATTGGATTTATGACACATGGCCCTGTTCCACCCTCCCTCCCATCAGTACGCCACTGCACCAAGGAGTTTTTACTTTAATACAAGAGGTAGCAGATACAGGTAGACAATAGCTCCCAGTAGTGCAGCCTTTAGCTCATGAGGTATCTATGCAAAATAATCGGTGGCTGTTTATTCCAAATTATTTTTATTTTCTGAATCCTGTTGATATATGTAGAAATTGCCACATGGCATATTCACAGATATAATGTAAAACTCAAAACTATGAAAATTGGAAAGTAATATGTATTCTGAAATAATGGAGAATAGTTAATACACAGCAGTGGCCACGTCTACTGTGCACTAGCTCCTTACTAGTGCACAGTAGCATTGTGTGGCATGAACTGGGATGTGATGCTACTGCACTGTAGTAATGAATTACTGCACAGTCAGCATCATCGGGAAGCTGTGCAGTGATGCTACTGAGAAGTAATACCAGTTATTGCACAGTTATTTAGTACTTGGGTATGCAAGTACTAAATGACTGTGCAGTAACAGTCAGCATCTAGCATACATGTAGCCATTGTTTCTCCTTTTGGTGCAAGGAGAAAAATCCTATGAAAAATAAGCTTGAACAGTTTCCTGGATATTGATTAATGTTGCAAGTACTAAGTCAAATATATAATCATATTATCTGAAGAAATACTGTAGCTTCTGCCCTCTTTGAATTTCAGATGATGGAGACAGACATGAAGAATTAAGCATGCGTACAAAGTCAGTTCCTTTTTCATTAGGTCAAAGACTGTGTGGTATGCTGATGTCTATAATGGGAAATTGACGGTCTTTGTTTTCAGTGACGGGTTCCTTATCAACAGTTCTTTAGTAAAGTCTATGAATAGCATGGCTTTTTTCCAGCCAAAAACAATTCACTAATTGTAGATAATGTTTTTGTTAAGACATTCCTACTAAAGTCATTCCAAATGTGTGTGGGAAATGGATCTTGTATCAAAATATAAACATCAGCAATTTATTATGCACTGAAGAGAAATCAGACCAGCTATAATAGCTTTAAAAATATACAAATCATCCAGATTGTAAAAGGTTCTGAGCAACTCGAACTACTGTAAATATCAGTGGGAATTAAGAGTGCTATGTATCTGTCAGGATCCCCAGCTTTATTTAGATTTAATTTGTGCAAAGTGGTTGCAGTTTCTCCATTCTATTCACACCTATGTGAAATGTTTCTCTTTTCTTCAGCTTTTATATTAAAAAAAAAATATATATATATAACCCTTCTGCCACATACTAGAAAAAAAGTAACAAGGGCCAAGTTCAAATTTAAGGGTTTAATACCAACTTTCTAAATCTGGGTCAAGCCACCACCCATAAACCTGGGGCGAGGAGGGTGGCGGAAATCACTGGATAATTAAAAATGAACAAAGTTCCCCACTTTCAAGCTGCATTAAACCAAAACTTGGTTAATATGTGGGTGTTGTGGGGGTGGGGAGGTAGGGGAAAGGGAATCATAGAATATTGGGGTTGGAAGGGACCTCAGGAGGCCATCTAGTCCAACCCCCTGCTCAAAGCAGGACCATCCCCACCTAAATCATTCCAGCCCGGGCTCTGTCAAGCTGAGCCTTAAAAACCTCCAAGGATGGAAATTGCAACAACTCTCTAGTTAACTTGTTCCAGTGTTTCACCATGCTCCTAGTGAGAATGTTTTTCCTAATATCCAACATAAACCTCCCTTGCTGCAACTTGAGACCATTGCTCCTTGTTCTGTCATCTGTCATCACTGAGAACAGTCTAGCTCCATCCTTTTTGGAACCTTCCTTCAGGTAGTTAAACGTTGCTATCAAAACCCCTCTCAGTCTTCTCTTCTGCAGAGAAAATAAACCCAGTTCTCTCTGCTTTTCCTCAGAAGTCATGTGCCTCAGCTCCCAAACCATTTTTGTTGCTCTCTGCTGGACTCTCTTCACCTTGTCAATATCCTTTCTAGAGCGGAGAGCCCATAACTGGACACACTACTCCAAATGTGAGACACAGTAGTCCATATGTATACTTCATATATACAGCCTTAAATAAAACTTTAACTATTAAATGTCAGCTGATACCCCAAACAGTTAACTAGTCTCAGTCACTTGCACACCATCCCAAGGGAGCTACCAGATAGGTCCCTGTTCCCAACTGACTGACCTATCTAGGGCCATCAATGTTCCTTCTGAGGAGTAGTGGTCCGTGAGCGTGCTGCCTCAGTCCAGCGTGGGACACTTACTGAGGGGGGCTGGGGGCCAGAGGCTGGGGCCAGAGACTGGAGCTCAGAGGCTGGGGGGTAAGGCTGGGGCTGGGGGCCAGGGCCTGGGGCCAGAGCTGGAGCTGGAGGCTGGAACCAAGAGGCTGGAGCTGGAG
>NW_005842310.1:1532822-1557235 GCF_000455745.1 Alligator sinensis
TGGAGCTGGAGGCCGGAGGCTGGAACCAAGAGGCTGGAGACTGTAGCTGGGGGCAAGGGGCTACAGCCAGGGGCTGGCATAGGCTCAGCCAGCTCCAGGGAAGTGCTCCACTCCCCTGCATCAGGGCCAGGGAGTGGAGCACTTCCTCGGAGCCAGTGGAACCTGCGTCAGCCCCCTTGCTCCAGCATCCATCCCCGCCTTGCCTCACCTTGGGGAGGAGCTGCTGCCTGCCCCAGGTGAGGCTCTGCCAGCTCCGGGACACTGCTCTGCTCCCCTACATCACCTCAAGGAGCTAGGAGGCACATGGCATCAGGGCCGAGGAGCGAAGCCTCACTCATGGCAGGCCGCGGCTCCTCCCCAAGGTGTGGCAAGGCAGGGATGGAGGCTGGAGCCGGGGGCTGGTGTGGGCTCCACCAGCTCCGAGGACGTGCTCCAATCCCTGGTCCTGATGCCACATGCATCCTCACTCCCTGAGGTGAAGTGGGGGAGCAGAGCACTTCCCTGGAGCAGGTAGAGTCTGCACCAGGCTCCCATCCCCACCTCACCTGGGAACTTACCTTCAGTTCCTCTCCCAGTGCGTGGCTTTGAAAAAGCTGTGCACAGCCAGACTTTTAGTTGTGTATGGCTGCATACACGTGCACCTTAGAGGGAACCTTGGCCACCATCCAGGGGCTCTACCACCTACACCAGCCAACGGTATCAGGTACTGGATAGGGAATATTACTCTGGAAAACTCTGCTGCTCGTTGTCACCAAGGGTTGTAATTCTGCTCCAAGGACTTTCCCACCTACACAAGCAAGAGCCAGAAGTGCTTTGTAAGGAAGTCAGCATTAGGAGTTGCTGCCATTCTGCTACTGAGGACCACTGCTTACTGTTGAATAGGTCAGGCTCTAAAAGACCAGGAATTGTATAGGTACATGAAGAGAATTGGCATAAAGCCTACTAATGGTAGCAGTGTGATCGTGACCTCTGGTGACAACCCCTTGACAGTGCAGTAACAATCCCTAGCAGTGATCCCCAGTAGCAGAATTGCCATACAGACATAACCATAGCAGAACATATATAAGATTACATATTGTTAAGAGAAACTCCTAATTAGTTAATAATTACCAGGCCTGTATTAGTATGAAAATGTTCTCTGTTCCACCAGAAATTCAACAGTCACCATCCCTCCATCCGATTTTCTTTAGAATACTCCAGCACCAACATCCCCTTTTTAGACACAATGATCAGTATCCAGAAGGGTAAAATACAGACCACAGTATACAAGAAACCCACAGACCAACATACATATCTGCACAGAACCAGCAATCACCCTAAACACACCCAAAAAGCTGTGATATACAGCCAAGCCCTCAGATACCACCACATTTGTACTGAAGAGAACACCCGGGATCGCCACCTCACCAATCTTAAAAAGGCTTTCACCCAGCAAGGACACTCCTTCAGAGAGGTAGATCGCATGTTTGAAAGAGCCACCTGGATACCACGTGAAGAACTGCTGCAGTACAGAAGAAAAACACCCACAAATCGCACACCGCTGGTTATGACCTATCACCTATCCCTTGAACCTGTACGGAAAATCCTCAAAAAAATTGCAACCCATACTAGAAAGAGACCCTATTCTGAAAAAGATCTTCCCAGAGCCACCCATCCTAGCCTTCAAACAAGCACCGAACCTCGCCAACCTCATCACCAGAATCAAACTTCCTCAAGCTCAGAACACACCCAAAGGATCCAGACTGTGCCTGGACAAGAAATGCAAAACCTGCCAACACATCTCCACCACCCCCACTATTACTACACCCCACAACAGAGCCATCAGCATCCCTGGATCTTACAGCTGCACCTCCAGAAATGTAATATACCTCATCCAATGCACCAAATGCCCTGATGGAAGATATATAGAAGAGACCAGACAACAACTGCGCACCAGAATGAATGCACACCGGAAATCCATCAAAGACAGAAACACCCAACTACCGGTGGGGGCACATTTCTCACAGGAGGGCCACTCTCTCTCCAATCTCTCAGTCCTGATCCTCAAGGGAAACTTACACAACACTCCCCAGAGACGAGCCTATGAGCTCCATTTCATCAACCTGCTGGATACTAGAGATCAGGGACTAAACATAGACATTGGATTTTTGATACATGGTCTAATAAAAGATATCAAATTCACCCAAGGAACCTTGTCTGCCTAACGTATGCTAATACTTTCCAGTATTACCAGTATTATGGTACTATATATATATATATATAAAAAATATAATGAAAATACATTATAGTAAAAGCTCTGTTAACTGGCACCTTACAAGTCAGAACACTCTATTAACCGGCATGCCGACTTGTAAGGTAAGTGAAACCGGAAGTGCCCACTGTAGCACTTCCGGTTTCTCCGACCCCCTACAGCCCGGAGCAAAGCAGCCTGTGCTGCTGAGCCCCCACATCCTGGGGGCATAACACGCTTTGTGGGGCCCACTTCCCTGTCCTGTGGGGCCTGCAGGAGGGGTGGCAATGCTTTGGGAGGGGTGGTGACGCCATGGGAGGGGCGGCGATGCCCCGGACGCAGTGGGAGAAGCAGCAGCCTGAACAGGCAAGGACACCTGTTTGGGCCACTCAATTAACTGGCATATTTTGTTATCCAGCATCCCCCATTCCTGGGGGATGCCAGATAACATATCTTTTACTGTATTTAAATTCTATACACCACTAGGATATTATACTAAAATATAATGATATCGCTTTTCATTATAAAGCACTTTTTGGGGTGAAAAGTACTATATAAAACTAGGGATTTTATTTATTATACAGCCTTCATTACTGTTAGTTTATGAAAAAAGAAAAATGTCAAGTGGTTCACATAGTGGCTCGTATGTGTGTGGATTCCCAAATAAGAGGTAGCACCGGCAAAAGAAGCTAGCAGTAGTGTAACTAGGGGTCGGAGAGAAGAGCATGTACCCCAGACAATGATTTAGGAGGGATGACCATATTGTCTCCCACTCCCACAGAGTCCTCACTGTGGCAATGGGAGCAATCCCACAGTGTTGCTCTTGAAGCAGCAGCTGCTGCACAAGACACCATGCTGCTGCTGCTGCTGCTGCTTTAAGAGCAAGAGCAGGAGTGGGAAGAGTATGTGGCTGTGACAGCAGCAGCTAGAGACAGGGTAAGACTCTTGTTCCCCTCCTCCTGCTTTCAGAACTGTTACAGGGGGCCTTCTTGGGGCCGATTTAACTGTGGCTTATCCACCTGTTTCTGGGCTAACTGGCCACCTTCTCACCCACCATGCATTGTTGGAATTAATTTATAGATGTTAGTAAGTGGGAGGCTGCCTATTTCCTGCCTCGATGCCAGGGGACACTATCTGCAGCTCTGTTCCTCCCCTACACTGCAGCCCAAGCCTCGCAGATGACATCTAGATGTTATCATCATCACTGGCCCCTACATTGGGCCCCAGAATCCTCCTAATTGAACCCCGCCTGGATTCCTCTCCTCAGGCAGTCTCATCCACCTTCATACTAAACAGCATAGCTCCCTGAATGGTTTCCCCTTTGGGTCAACTAGCCCTGGCCCACCTCCAGGCCAGTCAGAACCCCAGGCCCTCAGTTCTTGGGTGTTCCTTGTGGTGGGCCCCTGGCTCTTTGACCCTTCCAGTCAAGGCCCCAACATTGACCAGTCAGGGGAAGTCCAGACAGGCGTGAGTCTATGGACTTTTCTCTCTCTCCAGGGGTCCACTCTCCAGACCCTACAAAGGGTTAACCCACTCAGTTGTGGGGACTAGGGGTTAAGGCACCCCAACCTGCCTTTCACTAGGGTGGTAACTGGCCTGGCATTTCCTGGGGGCTCCCGCACCATTGGGAGCCCCACCAGGCCATAGGTTATACCAAGGACCAGAAGCCTCCTTACCTTCCCCTACAGCTCCTTCCTTACTTCCAGAAGATACCAAAAGCCCTCCAGCCAGGCAATGTTGTTGTCTGGCCTCCAGCAGCAAAACTGCCCTGTTTATATGGGCAGCCCTTGGTTCAAAATGGCTGCCCTCATCAGGCACCTGGCAGCTGCTAGCTCCAGGCCCTTCAAGTGGCAGGGACAAACAGTGCCCTGCCACAAGAACCCATGCTCATAACCACCTTCTTCAGGTCTCCCCTAAGGTTTGCCCAGAGCACAAATCCTGTTTTTTATGCCACTGGAAGTTAGAGTGGATGAGGTCTTTTATATCTGTAAAGAGTATGATGTTGCTGCAAAAATAAAAAAAATGCAGCATTTGATTCCAATAACAGAAACAGTCTTTGGAAAACAGAAAATATTAACAGTTCCGAAGTGGCTGGCATTACTTTAGCCTGGTAGGATTATTGCATTCAGTTTTAGACATCATATTTTAAAGTGATGAAAGAGGCATAGACAAATATACAGAATTTAGAAGACAGCAGAAAAAAATGATAAAAGGTTTGGAAAAATACGATGTATAAGGAAAAGCTCAGGCAACTGTATCCACTCAAAAAAGAGGGAAGACATAGCTGCCTAAAGATGCATAAAGTGATATTTTACAGAGCATAAGGCCCAATTAATCTCATTTGTCAGAGAGGACAGAAGAAGAGATAAGGCATTTCAGATTCAGGAAGAAAATTTAGTTTTTATATGTTAGGAAAAACTTGAGGGGTCAAACTTTTCTGTCTGCACACATTAAAATAATCCCTCTGAAGTCAATGAAACTGCACTATTTGCACCGACTGAAGATCTTGCTGTATAAATTTAACAGTAAATAGACTTTAGAATAAATTACTGATAAGGCAGTAGAAATGCAGTCACTGACAATATGCAGCACTCCACTTGATACCCATCTATCCAGATAGGTGAATGGATAAAAAGATCAGACTTTGCACAATAAAGAAAAATGGACTAGAAAAAAAAAACAGATAGATATTATATATTATGCATTATATATCTAACTTTACAGAGCTCATACTATTTGACAGCTATGCAAAGAAAGGATTATTCTCATTTTACATATGGGGAATTGAGGCAAAGGGTCTTACCTCAGTTCCACTCTCTAACTTCCACTCTTTTATCTAATATCTAGATAAGGTTTCCTCAAAAAGATGACCCATTTAATCCAGAGGTTGAATAGTTTCATTGAAACCTAAACCTCTGAAGTCTATTGGAGTCAGTTCAGTTACTCCTGTCTCCTTTATAGTTAAAAAATCTAACATAAATTCAAATACTTATTAGCAGTTAATGATACAGAAATGCTGAATTCAATGTAGTTTTGTATTAGCTGTGCTGCAGCTAAGGTTGAAATGGACATTGCATTCGAAACTTTCTATCCAGTTATTCACAGATCTCAGATTTCTTCTTCATTTTTTCTGTTAGCTCAATATCCAGGGTTATTTTAAGACGTGACCCAGACATCAACTATTTTTTTAGTGCTTTTGGAGGAGAGTGTGAAGGGGAGAATTTCATTTTTCAGAAGCTGTTTGTAGTCGATCTGTAGATTTCTCACATTGACTTTGCCTTGAAACTTAAAAGTCAGCCTGTAAAGTGACTGTTGATTAGACATGTGGCATTTGCTAAACTTGAAGAAATAAGTTTGTCATTTCAACCTTAGGGTGATCTTTTATTCTCCTTGTAGTCTCATCCCATGTCATTTACTACTTTTTGAATGAATTGACCACTACAGACCCACCCCAGCCCCTTCAATGTATTTCTGCCTCTCTATCAGGATCTTTCCTTATATTATGCTGTCTCTTTGCAGTTCTATCATGTTTGATATCTTGACACTGTCTTACCACCAAATCCATCCCATATCTCTATATCCCATTAAGGCTACTGCCTAAACTTTGAGAATAGAGCTACCAGGCTGAATTATATATGCGTTGGCCTTTTTGGTTTTGGTTGGAAGTTCTACTGATATATTATCATCACAATAATAATAATGTAAACAGTTTCAATCATGTATGGAAAAAAGATCCAGTGCACAGAAGTACACTGAATTTTCCAAAATTTGATTATAGAATATGAAGAATATAATTTCCTTTCCTTAACTATCCATTCCTACCAAAACTGATTTTGAACCTCCCATTGTCTTCAATTGAAATTGTCTTCAGATATGCTTTATGCTATGGCTGTAGCTTTATTGTGTTATATGGATAACATCTAGCAAGTCAATGATTGCTATATGGCCCAGGTAAACTGCTGTCTCACTTAAACTACTTATCTTTCAAGACTACATATTATAACTTAAAAAGAAATTACACTGATATTGGGGTCATTTTCATGTTGCAATATTACTTTGCTGTGATATAGAATTACATATAGCTTTGCATATCTCTGTTGGCTAACTGATGACCTAATATTCAAAGAATCTGAACCCTTCCCAGTCTCTGATGATTTTTGTGTGCATCAGGAAGTTTTTCGTTTTGAATGAAGTGTATGTTTCTTCTTCTCTGGCACTAATCAGCAGGGATCCTGGCTTTCCTTTATTTAAAAATAAAAACCCAATTGTTGGATTACAAAAAGTAACCCAAAATCCATGTTTTTCTGTGATATATATATATATACACACACACATACATACACATATACATACATATACATCACATAGATAGATAGATAGATAGATAGATAGATAGCTATTGTTTCACTTTAATTATGGAAAAATGTGGACTTTGGGTTACTTTTCTTGAATAAAAAATTTGAGTATTTATTTTTTAATCAGCGAAAACCAGGATCCCTGCTGATCAATGAAAATATGTTTTAATATATATGTAGCAGAATATAGATTTAGTTCAAATGGAAGGCAGCAAAGGATAAAAATTCAGCAGACTTTAGTATACTAAATTTGAGTGTAGATCATGCTGGTTTTTACTGTGGGAAGATTTATTCTGAGCTTTCAGTTAGTTAGCTTCCTTTGCCATAGGTTTGGATCTGGTTTCAGATAAAGTTTGGAAGATCTCCAACAACTGTCAGTATAGTGCTGCTCTATCAAAGTGCTGGGAAAGTTTAAATGTAAACTTATTAATGTCTCAATTGGAGCAATTGTTAAAGTCTGAAATTTTATGAAGCAATGTTTCAAATGTTTGTCATACTGAAAATACTGGGCCTGACTTTTTAAAAGAGCTTTGCATTTTTTACAAAGTGAATGAAAAATATTATCATACTACAATTGAAGAGTTCCACGTTCATTTTGTGCATGTGCAAACGTTTATACAGGGTACTAGGAACAAAAAATCAGGACCATGGATAGCACCCATGTAGTATGAATTTTTGCATATTAATTATTATAGTATTGAATTGATCAATCTCTATGATTGTATGAACAACTAAAACTCCATTTTGTGCTTGTTCCTTGCTTGACATGAGTAGATGAACTTTGTCTGCCCTGTGTACATGAGTGTTTGTGTGAGAGGGTTAATGGGGAAAGAATGCTAACTATGTGCATGAAAACAGAAGAATATTTAACTGCCTGTGTACGCAAGAAGGTGCCAATGTATGAGTTACTAGACAGTAAACTAATTAAGCTAATTAATGGATGGCTGAAGAACTCATCTGTGATTAGGTGTAAGAAGGAAGAATTTTGCATATCCTTCTATTTGAACTACACAATGCTTCAAGGCAAAGATACCGACTACACAATGCTTCAATGCAAAGATCAAGACTGAAATACCAAGTCTGAGATAACTAACTTTACTGGAATGACCTCATCGGAGATGCACTGGAATGACCTCAAGTTGAAATAACCAGAAGAAACAACCTCTAATTAAAAACTGAGCATGGAAAAACCCCAATGCTGAACAAAGACTTGAAATCCCTATAAAAGTGAGATGCAGACAAGCGAAGATGGGGAATCTACCTCTGGAACCTCATGGAGCACAGGCATGCATGCCTGTATACCCCCACTCATATTCTCAATAAGCCTGGACCTGGCCATCCAGTGCTAATGCTGAATAACATCTGCTGGTAACGATAACATCTTACTGGAGTGGTTTTGTCTGTATGTCAGTCTATGTCCATTTGTATGTATGCTTGTGTATGTCCGTATGTATGACTGGTGTGTTCACGTGTATGTATCTGCTTCATGTAATCAAAAACATGGCATTATGCCTTATCCCCCTTTTTAAGGTCCCGCTCTTAATTTGAGCTATTGGCAATTTAAAGTAACAATTGTAATTGCCTATCACTGTTAAGGTTGCCTGATATATTCTGGAAACTAGTAAGGACTGTGTACTGAAAAAGAACTTAATGCCTCTTGTATTTCCATTCCCCATCTGTAAGTACTGGATTTTAACAGTTTTGATGGATCAGAAACAGTAAATGCTTGTAAGCTTTTGTGATAAATTGGCACTTGCAAAGGAAGGGACAGAGATGTACACATATATTTGGTTTGGATGCAGTGACTTTTGAGAAAAAAAACCCTACTTGATATTGAAAGAGGGGTTGATCTTTCACCAAAGAAATATAATGGAAATGTTGATGTTTTCTTCACTAGGAACATGATCAGGTCAAGCCAAGAGCAAAAAGAGAAAATAACTTTTCCAAAATAGCTTCTATCAACTGTGGATGGAAAAAAGGGCATTTTAAATATTTTATATGTTTATTTTATTTTATATTAATTTTTTTAATCTGTTATGTATTTTTATGAGTGCCGGTAAAAAATCCACAGAGCTGCAGGAAAAATGGTTATTGTATGCATCATTCTTCTCCCTGAATCACCAGTGATCAGTTTCACCAGTGGTTTTCAAATGCAAAATATTGCTAGAGGTGCTGTCTTTTAGATGATACATAGAAATTCCTTCTCTTCACTAAAGAAACAATTTCCAAGCTGACTTAGATATGTTTTGGACTCTTGGGTTTTGGTTGGGTGTCCAACTTATTATTGTCACAATAGTAATAATTTATATAGTTTTAATATTGGTTTCTTACTGAAAGATCAACATGCATACTAATGTTTATGTGTATATGTATACATATGTATTTATATTTGTAAGTTATTTTACAAATAGAATAATTTTAAATTTATTCTTGTCTAATGTAACAAATACATACATACAAATCTTCATCCCAAATCAACAAATGGCATGAACAACACCATATAACTGCTGTTGTGGAATTCTAGTTCTGCTGTTTACTTCCTGGAAGTGGTGCTGGTGGTAGTGAGAAGGAAGACCTATGCTTTAACTGAACAGGGAGCAGGAGACCCAGGTTCAAGGCCTCCTCACCCAGAGCAGGCTTTTAATTTGCTTCTCTTGCTCTGAAGAAAAGTTTTCTAATGATCTAATCATTGGCCATACAAACGTCCTCTAGCACCTATACATGACTTGCAAACTGGGCACATATACACATATAATTAATGTACATAAAGTTTACTGAGCAGTAAAATACTGTGCAATAAGCTTTCCCTGGGAGTGCCTAATGGGAGCAAATTTGCTCCCAATAGGAACAGTTCAGGCAGGGCTACTCCTGCCCTGCTCTGCCCCCATGCAGCAGCCAAGGGGAGCTTTAGGCTCTCCAGGTGCCATCCTTGGGGTGTCAGGGTGTTAGGGTAGCTTGTCATATTTTATGCTTTAAAGTTGCACCTGATTATAGAGTAGTGAATTATAGTATTGTTTAAAGTTTTCTTTTATATTCAGCCTAAACTGTGAAGACTCTTTCAGCCTTATCTGAACTTTTCATTTTGCTTGTGTTTGCAATATCACCAGCTCCCAGCCAGCCCCCAGCAGGGTGGAAATTTCTCCAATCACCTGGGGGCTCTCCAGGAGCTGTCCTGCTGGTGGGGCAGCTGGCAGTCAGCCCTTCACTAGGCAGGGATTTCCCTGAGTAGCTCCAGGGCTGGCTGGGAGCTGTTCCACTTCTGGAAGTTTTGGGGCAAAAAGGAGTGGTCCAAGGCTGCAGCATGACCTGGACCTAGGTGCCGTCCTAGGTAAGTAGGGATGTGGGGGTGGAAGAGATTGTGGGTATGGGGACTGTGTGGGGGGACTCTAAAGGTGTGGGGGGCACTGCTCAGGAGGGGTACGTCCCTTGCCTGACCCCCACAGGTCACACAGCCTCCCACCCAGCAGCAGCAGCAGTGGCCATCGGGCACTCAGGGCCTGCTGCTGGCAAAGCCCCCGCCATGGCATGATGTGGTCCCAGTTGCTTCAGACCTGGTGCTTCCTGTGCCGCATGTCCTGGATGGTACTTGAGGTCCTAGCACCTCACACAGAGGCCATGCATCAGGTTGGGCTGGGTCCTGCCTCCAAGTGCCCCATGCACCGTCGGGCCAGGCCTGCTCCATGGAGGCAGGACTCAGCCTGGCCTGATATATGGGCTGCTGTAAGTGCGCATGCTTGCATGTGTGGACATGCCCACTGTGTGTAAGTGTTCAGAAGTGCAATTACATGACTATGTGCAGCATTTAAGAGCTTACAGTGAAATAAGGTTTAGCCTGAAGAGCTCAATATTTCCCCTAGAAATCAAATCCTTCTCTTTGGCTCTTCCTATTAGCTAGTTTAGATAGTTTTGTTTTCTGCTTGATAATGTTTAGATAGTTTAGATAGTTTTTGTTTTCAGTTCTTGTGAACCCCATTCTGAGGCAGCTCATTCTTTCACACATGATATGGTGTGCATAGGTGTCTAACTCAATGCTGTGGGTTCTACTATGGAAATCAGATGGGTAAGTTCTTTGTAGATTTAGTCCTTAGTTACTACACTAATGAATTGTTTAGAAATATTCAGTTGGGTGGATACATGGATGGATAGTTATCATAATTCAGAAGTTGTGCTATTCTTTGTAATAGTAAGAGCTTTGCTAATAGCAAGAGTTTTGTTCGCTGATTCTATAGTAGGCCAGTGAAGTGGCATGTAGCCTCCTGCTCTGTAAGCATGACCGAACCATGAACCTAGATAGTAGAATGTTGTAATACAGTGGAATGTGGTCAATGTCAGGAGGTGATGTGACTCCACCAGATTGTTGTTTAAGACATTAAGTGACATGGCTACCCGTGACTGATATTCAGTGATGCAGTGGCGGAGGAATGAGACCTTAACCTGCACTATCATGCGGACAGTGCGTGATCGCTAGTAGCCTAACCAATCAGAAGTTGCCCCTAGAGCGTGACTGGCCAGACCAGCATGCTGAGGCCTCCAGAATGTTCCATCAAGGGGGGACCCTGATTGGCTAGGGATTCTATAATGGGGACTGCGCGCCTCAGCGTAGGCTCCCCAGACGCTCCCGAACTCAGGAAGACAGCCTGATCACCTGTCTTGTCTGGACAGACCCCTAGGCCTCTAGCTAGATTCCTAGCATAGGCTACCACAGCTTATAGCTAGACCATGCACAATCCGGAACGCCCTGTGTGTTGCCCAACTAGGCATCATACTTGTACTGGTAGTATTTTCGGCTGCAGTCGACCTTCATGATTACACCTTGCTTGTTACTCGCCGCTACCCATCATCTGTTCGTTCTCCACACCACGTCATCTGTGTCCACCTGCTACTGTAAATAGTCCTTATAATTAGTTCCTGCATTCATCAACTCGTTAATCATCTTGTTGGTTTGTAAGTAAACATGAATTTTCTTCACCTATTAGTTGTCGCGCTTTTTTCCTCTCTCACACTTGGCATCCCCGAGCGTGTCTGGGTTGGGGTCACTACTCAGTGCCCCACTCGACACACAACAGAGGCCATTTTCCAAACACCATCCTTGAATTATGGCCCACAGTAAACACCAGGTGTGTTGGATCACGACTCATCCCCAAATTCATAGCTTGAGATAACCAAATCCCTAGCTCGAGATAACTTTCATTACTACAGACTATATAAGCTGTACATTCTTAAGTTACGAGGGGTTCCTCAGCTCTGGCAAGATTTCTGACTTGCGCAGAGCCCCGGCTCAGACTATTGCATCCCCAGGATAGGGACACTCCAGGGCCAGGGGAACCATGCAGGATGGCGGCTGCCACCTAAGGCCAATGTGAGGTGACCATCCTCTCTGCTCTTTTCTATTGCCTGCCTCTGCAAGTATCCTTAAATAAACCTTTGCAAGGGTGAAAACAACCATGAGTATGTCCTTTGTTCAAGCACGGGGAATCTTCTGAACCCAGTAGTTCATTCTAAGACATTCTTCCAATAGAAAATATATAAAGTAATTACAGTACTTCCAATGTGACAACCTATTTGCAAGTCTGAATTGACTAAATTTATCCCTGATGGAACCAAAGCTGAGGTGAGTCAAGATCATTATACTCATTTCAAGTTTAGATTACCCAAGACTAGATTTTCAAGGTATTTAGGTACCTAAAGGTGTAGCTAGGTGATTTCAAATTCCTACTTTATGACTGTATGCATACTTAGGTGCTTAAATACCTTTAAAATCTGGTCCCTGAAGTCTAATTTCTACATTTTCCTTATTTCTTCATGCCTTCTCTTTTTGTGTAGTTTCACAGATGTTGAATACAGAAAGGCAAACAATTCTAGCATGTCAGAGATCTGGGTCATGATATTGCTACTGATAAGCAAGCTGTCACGTATACCTTATCTGTTTATGTATTTTGAAAGTTGCATTCATAATGACATAATCTGTGGAGAACAGAAATGTTCAGTTCTAGTTAATCTTTTGCATACAAATATAAAATATTTTGTCTGAAAAATCTCCAACAGCAGCCTGCCCATAAATGAATCCCAAAATGTAATTAAAAAAAATTTACTTCCCTGAGAACTATTGTAGCAACTTGTTCTAAATCCAGGTTCACAAATATGCTTTTAAAGTTCAGACTGTAGTGACTTAGTTTCTGTAACTCCACTAATGTCAATGTACATTTACCAGGGAATAACTTGCCTCATTTCCTTCAATGTTTGTTATGTTTAATTGCTTACATTTTAAATATGTGTCAATTTGATTTTTACAAAGTCCATTTTATATATTAGGTATTAGTGCCAAATATAATATAAATGTTAATAAGCAGTTTACTTTTTGTCCAAAGATATATATCTCTTGTTCAAAAGATAGAGATATACTTTTTGTCCCAAGATGGATAGATAGTTAGAAAGATTTCTCACTCTCTCTCTCCCTCTCTCTCTCTGGACAAAATATATGTATTTTTGGACAATATATATATCGTGTATACAGAAAGTGTGTGAATGTATATATATATATGGACAAAAAGTAAAATGCTTATATGGCACATATATATTTATGTATATTGATATTTAACATGTACTGACAATTTTAGGCTGTTAAGATGACAACTAAGAGAAACTCCAAAGCATTAAGATAAGGAAATGTGCAATTCAAGTATCTAGAGAACTTTAAGACTGTCTGATCATGACACCTTGCAAGAACCACCTCATGTGAGGGCTTTTATTCACAGTTTAGAATAAATGGATTCTCAAAGACAAATTAGAAGATTGTATTTTTGTAAAAATATTTCCCTTTCATGCTGTTACTACCTGAAAAGCTTGAGGTACCTTTGCTATTCCAAAGATGTTCCAAGGTCTTAACCTTGTCAAGGAGCACATTTTAAGAGCTTAAAAAAAAGTATCTACTATACTAACATATGTTTAAATTAATTATTTAAAAAAATGTAGCTTATACTAAAGGAGCAAGTGCTATAATATTGAAAGGAAATGTCATAGTGTTTTAACATAATAAAGAGATTCAATCCCTGTTTTAAATTCATAATGTAATGTATCCTTAACTATTGAACTGAGACCAATGACTCCATATTTAAATTAGAAGTGGTATAAAGTACTGAGTACTAAATAAAGACCTAAAAACCTAAAAAAGCACTTAAGTAGGCACCTAATTCTGGAAAAACCTAACATTCAAAAGTGCCTCCCTATTCAGCCTGAAAGCTCTTTGGGTACATGTACCTTAGAGCTATCTAGTACTTCCAAGACCTGAACAACTTGCTGCTTAGGTCCCATTGTATTGCAGAAACTTGGCACAGCAGAACCTAAATCCCCCGATGCACCAGATGTATTGGGCAGTCATTGAGAATACCCCTCCCACGACCCCAATTCAGTTGCTGATACTTTAGTTTTAAATGTGTCCTACACCTTTCAATAGTAGTCCAGAGGTTTAAAACTTACCATGAAGTGGGAAACTATGGTCAAAGCTCTTGAATGCCTGAGATTGTTCCAAACCATGCATTTCACCAGCAAAGATAGAACCATAGCCATCCAGCTACAGTCATGCTCCATTTTACCTGTTCTATGAAATCTACATTACTTGCCATACATGGCAGAAGCTTCAACAGGAAAGGGAGGTGGGAGTGATAAAATGACTCCAGCTCAACCTAGCCTTAAGTCTCATGATCAAGGGAAGGGGGAAAATGTGTATTTAAAGCTCTTCAATGAGAGGGCTTGTGTCTGCAGGTTCCTGGGCAAGTGCTTTAACCACTAGGTGACTCATAAAAAGAAGGAACCATCACTTGCCCTTTTTTCCTCAGACGAGGTTTACACGAGCTAAATTTTATAAGAAAAAATATGGAGCACTGCTTACTTATTTGAAAGAGGACTTTCGAGTGCCAACATTCAGGAGAGGATTCTGTACACCAGGTGTTGAGTAGATGGAAGCATTTGACTGCACTTCTCAGCCCAGGCACTGAAGTTTTAGAGAGGGGTTAGCATTTGAAATACACTTCTACACTTCCTGTTTTCTGTTGGATAGTTCTAAGAGACTCCTCACTCAGTATTTTTTGAGATGACCCTTCTCAGCCCCCTGACTTTCCCCATTTATTGTAAAGGGAGCCTAGAAAGTTTTCGATTTCTCGGGGGGGTGGGGTGGGAGCAGCACTGAAATACATAACTTTATATATATTCTAATTTTATTGGAAGTAAGCCATATTTATATCATGAAATGCTTTATATTCATACTTTCCTATGATTTTTGCTGACTTCTTCAATGAGATAATTATATAGGTAGTAATAAATGACACAGTATCAGAGCTGCCAACACGTTTTCTACAGAAAGCATAGCATCACATTGATTTTTACCTCCTTTACTTCATCAAATTTGAAGGGCTAATTCTTTTACCATTATTACTATTGAAATTAGTGCTGGAATTCCTACTGAGTTCAATAGGAGCACTTGTTCTAGATTATGACAATGCCAAAGATTCCAATCAGGATTTAGGAACAACTCTGGTAGGCACTGTACAGACATATAATAAAAACAAACAGTTTCATGACCTGGGAAGCTAATAATCTTGCAACACACTCTGAATGGACAGACAGCATCTGTGCTGCAGTCCCATTGATGACACATTAATCTTTTTAGAAATGAATCTGAATACATGTAATCGTGTCTTATATCAAAATATGAACATTCTAATAAAATGCAAATGGAACCATTTTAAATACTTTGGCAAAGGTCTCATGTGTATGATCTTATCTATGTACCAAGATCATCTGAAACTTGTGGAATTCCAAGTTCAGAAATATTTGAAAGGTTACTGTAACCAGTTGTCACAAGCTGGCACAGGAATCAATGGGAAGCATAGAGCATCGCCATATAGAAATGCTAATAAGGAAAAAGAATGAAAATCAGCTTAGAGGACAAATGTCATGACATTTGTGAAATGAACACTGTGTAACGATGAGGTGGCCTGAAATTATACATTTTTGGAAAACCAAAAGAGTTTGTGAGGTTAAATAATTTATATAAGGGAAGCAGTAAGAATGGACCTAAATAAACCTTGCTCACAACAATGAGAAGGGGCATAAGAATTATCTATTAATATTTATCTCAAATTTGGAAAAGTGACTAGTGAGTTTGAAAATGAGTAACCTTTCGGCTGTCCAAAATTTGGCAGACAAAAAACGTGATGCACCTACATAATGAAAAACTTTCCCTTTTAAGATATCTGAATTTGATGCACCAAATCTCTTCCCAATTGTTTTATATTATTCTTGCGCTGTATTACATTCTACAATATTTTTTACAATTAATAGCTTATAAATGGGAATACACAGATTAAACATTAATTGGGAAGATATCTCAGGGTGAACTGACAGAAAGGTAGGGGATGGAGAGAAAGGGACAAATCCCAGGACAGCCAATATGCTGGTATTTAGGTCACTAGTTTGGAATGTGAGTGGGATCCTAAAGGAGTCCACAAACCACCAGTCTACAGGTTATTCTGGGTGCATCTATATGAGATGCTTTACTGCACAATAGCATAGTTTACTGCAAAGCAAGTGTGCAAATCTACATGTGCACACCCTTACTGCACAGTATATGATGCTACTCACAAGTAAATTAGCTACCTCCAAATGCAACTAGCAAATTTACTTGCGAGTAGTTACTGTTCAGTAATGCACGTGTAGATGCCAACCTGGAATAGATTCTCTCCTGGTTAATCCTGCTTCTAGGGGGCCAGCCTGGGGCTAGCCCCAGGACTCCAGGTCTGGGAGCTTCTCCTGCCCCAGTCTGGGCTGCCTCTATGGCAGCCATAGCCTCAGGCCCTTAGATTCATAGATTCACAGATTGTAAGGCTGGAAGGGACCTAAGAAAATCATCGGGGACAGCCCCCCTGCACCAGGCATGAAAGACAGCTGGGGTCAGGTGACTCCAGCAATGTGACTGTCCAGTTTCCTCTTGAAGATTTAGGGTAGGTGATTGCACCACCTCTGGAGGGAGCTTATTTTACAGTCTGGGCACTCTAACTCTAAAGAAGTTTTTCCTCATGTTGAGCCTGAAACAGTCTTCCAGGAGTTTCTGGCCATTACTCCTGGTTTTCCCCAACAGTGCCCTGGTGAACAGTTATTCACCAAGCCCTTGATGTACTCCCCTTTTGTAGTGGTAAGCTGATACCAAGTCCCCTTTCAGCCTTCTCTTTTCCAGGCCGAAGAGTTTCAGGTCCCCCAGCCTTTCCTCATATGGCTTGCTGTGCAAGTCTTTGATCATATGGGTGTCCCTTCTCTAGACTCTGTCAAGCATTACCACGTCTTTGTAAAGTGTGGCACCCAGAACTGGACACAGGACTCCAGCTGTGGTCTCACCAATGCTTAGCAGAGCAGAAGAATCACTTCCTTGGTTTTGCTGGAGATACATCAACTGATGGATACCAGAGTGTTATTTGCCCTGCTGGCTACAGCATCGGACTGATGGCTCATATTCATACTGTGGTCTATTATTACCCCCAGGTCCCTTTCATTCATGGTGCTGGTCAGTTTGGTGCCACCAAGCTTGTAGGTGTGTAGGGGGTTGTTCGTCCCCAAGTGGTGCACTTTACATTTCTCAATGTTGAACTTCATCTGGTTCTGATCCACTCAACTTGGTAGCTTGTCTAGGTCCACCTGTATCTGTAGCCTATCTTCAAATGTGACCACACTTACCCATAACTTGGTGTCGTCCGTGAAGTCTTTTTATTTGTTTGGTATTTTTAGAGGCCCTTAAAAGCCTGCAGGCATTCTGAGCCCTGAGGCTCATGTGCAGTGAGTGTGAGGACACTCCAGGCCTCTGTGTCTCCCTGGGTAGGCTGTAGGCTAGCTGCCTCAGCCTACCGTGCCCCAGTGCCTTTGCTTGGTGCTGCACAGCTGCCAGGCCCATGCCATCCAGGCCTGCAGGCTGCTCCAGGCTTCTGCCAGTCCTGTCAGCACCCAGGCCCGACTGCAAGCAAGTTCTAGCCACCAGGGCCAGCTCCGGCTGCCACCAGCCCATCCCCAGCAGCCTGCAGGTCCTGTGGGGTATTGCCTTGTCACACAGCTGGCAGTCCTGTGCTGTGCCCACTGCAGGCAGCTGTCCAGGCCAGCAACACAGGGATAGTTGCACAGAGGCCCAGAGAGCTGGCATGGGAGCCCCAGTGGCCTCATCATTGCCCATGCCAGTGCCCACCACCCAGGCCCCAGTTGGGCACAGGAGGAGACTGGTGACCTTGTGGTGCTGTGGAGCAAGGTGGAGGTATATCACCAGTTCATGTAGAGCAGGCGCTCCTACGCCCATGTGTATGAGGGGTTGTTAGGCAGGATGCAGGAGTGTGGGCATGAGCAGTTGGCATGGCAGTACTGCACAAAGGTCAAGGTCTTGTGGGCACACTGGGTCACCATCATTGACCACAATCATCAGTCAGGGAGTGCCCGCAAAATTATGCCCTTTATATGGCAACTGACAAAGATCCTTACAGCCTGGGACCCAGGCCACAGCCATACTGTGTACAACAGCACAGAGGGCCTGCCCAAGCCCCTACCCCAGCCTGGCACCTGCGGTGATGTGTCACTGAGGAAAGGTCCCTCAGGGTGCCAGCAGCCCATCCCACTGAGCTCCTCGCTGGCAGCTTTCACCAACAGCTTGGGGAGCCCAAGCCAGCACCTGCCCTGACAGCTCTACAGTTTCAGTCCCTGACATAAGGCACCACCAGCAATGTCACCATCAGCTGTCAGCAGTGCCAGCTCCTCCCCAGGGGGCAGGGAGGTGGCATCCTGGGTGACTGCACACTGCACCCTGGAAATAGTTTGCACAGGGAACAGGGTGTTTTATTGTTGGTGGGTGGGATGGGTGGTGGAGGAGCTGTGTTATTGGAGGTCTGTTTGTTGTGGGCGGGGGCGGTGGTTTGATATG
The DNA here is from genome assembly GCF_000455745.1 of Alligator sinensis. NCBI lineage: Eukaryota > Metazoa > Chordata > Crocodylia > Alligatoridae > Alligator > Alligator sinensis. Next base: position 1,551,355 of record NW_005842310.1, read on the forward strand.
AGGGGAATAAAAACTTGTTCTTCTGAGATGTGTCTGCGGTGAGTGTGGTGCTGGGAGTGGGGGCTCTGTAGGTGGCTGTTCAGGTGGGCTATGCCAGGGAGTGCAGGAAGAAGTGGTTGGTCCAGCCCCTGGGGGCAGGAGTGCAGCTTGCCTGGGTCCTTGGCAGAGGGCTCCCCCTCCCCCCATCACTGCTGCCACAGTGTAGACATGCTCTCTGAGATCTTTCTTTCTCTCTGACTTTTCACAAAATAATTATTATTGTCTCATGTTTGTCTTGCTGTAACATAGGATTTTTCTTTTAAAATTCTAGATTTGGAACAAGTTGCTATAGAACTTCTCAAATAAATTAATTTTAGTACCACCTATCATCCTATTCTGGTTCATATCGACATTGGGATTTGTGTTCTTCATGCTCTCTTGGCTTAATTCATTAAAGCAGACCTTCTAGAATACTGAAAGAATTAAATTACTTGTGACTTGGACAGCGTAACTCAGTGCTTAAACAAAGAAAGCAGGAGGTCAGAGGAAGACAATAGAAAGGCCTGTTCTGGAAGGACTAAAACAATAAAATGATATTTACAACAGGATTGTATTTTTGTTCTGAATTGCCTGAAAGTATCTTCACAGTTTTCATCATTTCAGTGATCTACATGATTCAGTTAGCATCTCAAAGCCACTAGTAAACTAGTATCTATCAGGGGTTAGGGCAGCAGGCTAGGTAAATTGCCCTCAGCTGGCCATGTTTGTCTTACTGAGCCTGGCTGCCAGCAGCTTAACTACTTCCATCTGGCCCCAGTTGTCTACATAGGCAATGGTGCCAGCTAATAAGCATTAACTCTTTCAAAGCCTAGAAAGTTACTCAACAAGACATATCTCTCTATCTAGGCCTCTATCTAGGCTTCTGATTCCGTTTTGTTTTGTTTTTTGGTTTCCTTGTTTCTAACTGTTGATTTCTAGTTTCCTGGTTTCTAGTTCTTGACTGCAGACTCCTTTTCCCAGACTTCACCCTAGACTAGTTTACTCTTGACTTGCTGGCTCCTTTCTCCTGCCCTCCCCTCACATCCCCTCATACCATGAACACAACTTGTTCCTGGCTTCAGTTCAGGACCCTTAAAGGCTCCTGCCTTTAATTTGGAGATTACCCATGTCCCAGTCCCTTTCAGAAACAACTGCTGGCTCTGAACCCCCAAACTAGTGACTCTGGTCTGGATAGGTAATATCCAGGGTGCCTACTTATGCCTTGGTCCCTTACAGCCTCCTGACCTGTCTGCTCCTAATTGCCTGGGTTGTCATCCATTATTGTAAAGCCCCAACTGCCCATGTCCTGGTCATGTCCGCTGTCATGTCCTTGACAGTATCAGTGTAGATTTCTTACTTGTGCTAATAGACTCCACTGAGTCTAGGGGCTCAGGATTATAACAAAATGTATTTACCTATAGGCATTTACTGCCATGACTCTAGTGGTTATTTCTCCAAGTCAGGATTACAGGCTATTGATGCAGTGTGAGAACGTTCAGCCTGCTGCTCTTGTACTGGAGTCTTCCATCAGGTTTTACCACTCAGAATGTTCAAAGGGACCAGAAATTTCCTGAAAGACTTACATGTGGCTATAGATGTAATGAATCTACACTTTGCATTTCTAGCACTGGTGAGGCCTCACCTGGAGTGATGTGCCAGTTTTGGGCCCCATACTTCAAGAAAGGAATTTTCTGTTCACTTCAACAGGAACAAGCATTTATACACATGTTCTGGAAGGGGGGAAATGGGAAGACATCTTTGAATTATAGTCGTTCTGCGAACTGCTCTAATTAAAGTGCCTGGAGCACCTCATGTATCAGCATCCCCATTCCTGAAAATGGTGGTGGGGCACCTTAACAAAAGCTCATTCAATTAGTAAAAGCACCCTTGCCCCTTTTTTTAAGTGAGGGGACACATGAGATGCTGGAGTCTGCTGGAACATGGTAATTGCCATGCTCCAGCAGACTTAATCGAGCAGCCTCACTGATCATGTATAGGCATCCAAGGTCATGACGAAAGGGATTAGTGGGTTAAAGAGAGAGGGAATACAATCCCACGTCAAGTTTTTAGTGTGTCAACAGTGTATTAAGACTTACTGTTGCATCCCAGATTTAGGTTGCCCTTTGTGTTTGGACATTATTCTGTACTATTACATCTAGTCTTAGGTTCCAGAGGCTTCCAAGATTGACAGCTGTCCAGCTACTTGCATAGGATTGTCCAGTCCTAAAGAATTGTATGCTCCCTGTCTGGTATCCAACTTAGAGGTATGAAATACTGTAGTCCAAATACCCTAGTTTACAAGGCCAGGACTGCGCTCCCAAGTCACTCCCAAATCTACCATATGTCTATGATTTATAGTCTTAGACAAAGCAGAACAAAACAAAACAAAAAACTAGTGGCCAAGTCCCTGCCTGAGTGTCCTCACCACTTCTGACAGTTTTTTAGCTTTTGGTCTGTATACGTTTGGTGTTACATATTAGGGTTTCCCCGTTCCATTCTATTCCATCTTTTTTTTTCCCAGCCATGGTCTCCCCTTTTGCTTAATCACCAAAACAGTCTAGTTTTCACTTTTTTAACTTGTCTTCTGTTGGAATTTTCTATTCCCAAACTTTTCCACTTTTCCCCTGCTCCATGGTTTGTTGCCATAGAGGTTTTCTACAATGGATAAAAAAAATTAATCGTCTTTGATATGTAGTCCCTATTACCTCACACAGGAAAAAGCAATTCAGTTGCTGATGGTCTTTGATCATCCTTTTCTAGGTAAGACATTAAGCATCCATTTCCACCCCTCCCTTAACATAAGAGATTTGATGCAATCTAACATGACAGTTACATATACATAAGCAAAAGCCAAGGTGATGTTCAAAATAGTCTAAAATGCAGTTTGTTTGTTTGGGGTTTTTTTGTTTTGTTTGTTTTTTTTACAAATCAGACTAGGTTTGCAGAGATATTTCCTCACACTGTCACTCTTACATTTTTAAAGTTAATTTTAAAATTAAATTCTTTCTATCAATGTATTTTTTTAATTTACAGCAACAGATGAGGCTTGTAAATGCTGTGGATGAAATTATCCTTCCTTGCCAACTGTTTGAGGGAAAGCTCATAGAGGTTGGTATGCTTTTCACAATGTATTCAAAAGAGAGGTAATATACAGATACTGGAAAAGGAGTTCCATACATGAGCTGCTATTAAATATACTAGGGGGTGGAAGAAGGCAGCAAAAAAGAAGGGCTAAATATAGGACTTTTTCAAGTATGTGTGTGTTCCTGAAATACCATGATGATTCCTGAATGTTGTTTTAAGCTAAATAATTGGATGGATCCTCAGCTAGTTTTAGTTGGTGGTTTTGCTTTGATATGAACAGGGGTAGAAACAATGTGCCTTCCCTTGATTACAGCCTAGGACATTACCAATAGCAACCTACTAGTTAGGGAGGTCTTGACATTCTTCTCGTACTGGAGGAGATATGACCATGGAGACCTGCTGTGAAATTAATCTCAGTGGAGCCACATGACTTAAAATAGCTGACCATCTGGCTACATGTGTTTTAATTATTCAAAATGATTTAGTTGTTCACATAATGTACACAACACAAGTATTCATTAATCTGAACATTGCATCTCCCCTCTTATTGCATCTCAAACATTTGTTGCAGGAATATATCTTCCTATTTTTTGTAAAGCTTTTACCATTAACTTAAAATTTCTTCTGAGTGTATTTGCCCATAAAACAAATGTAGTTAAAGAACGAAGATTTCTATAGCCAAATCAGCCTGAATGATCAACTACACATTTATACCTGTTACCTTTCCTCCAAACAAGTGACAAGGAAAGATTATTTTTATCATACACATCTTCAAAGAGATGCAGACGTCAGTAGGAGAAGCATGTGAAGCCTGTCCTATCCAGTAGTCTGTCACCAACAAAGCTAAGAAGCTAAGAGACACATGGTATCTGTTCATATTAACAAATAAATACACTCAGTTGGTTATTTGTCATCAGCAGTTCCTCAATACATGAGGAAATGATGATTCTGCATATAAGTTAGTGAATTGCACAATTTGATATTGATATTGCTACACTTAGTGAGACCAGGCATGCAAGGGGGGCAGGTAGCTCACAGAGCATGACAGTGGCTACACCTCCTTTAGAAAGGAAAATATGAAAATATAGGTCCATTCACAGTGCTGGTTTTACTATCAAAACCAAGATGGTTACTCAGATGCCAGAATGTCCAGATGTCATCAACAACCGATGGTGAACCTTCATCTTCCACTGACCAGCAGACAAAATGCAGCAGTCATTCTGTTCTAAATTTAACCAAGTTCTGTCATTTAAGAAGATAATATAAATTTTCTTGGTGATTTTGGTGTTAGAGTGGGTAGGGACTCTAAGCTCTGGAAAGGAATGCTTGGAAAGGAAGGAGCACAGAAAGTCAGCTGAAATGCAATTCTCCTGAACAAGTGCTTGGAACGTGATCTTATCATCACAAACTTCCTTTTCCAGCAAAGCAAGAAAGGGAAGACACCATGTATGTATCACCACTCAAACCCTTGGCAACTGATGAATTATGTCATAGAGCATGCCCAGTACCATCACAATGTCCATATCACCAGTGCTATGACCAGCACAGATGACTGATGGACTGATTAGCATTTGATATGTTCCATTATATCCATCCATATTTCCCCAAAATGTTGTGAGCAAAAAAAAATAGCAACAAAGAAAGAGGTTTAATATAGACTGCATGAAATGCTACTTAAGTGATCATTTCCATCAGTACCTTAATGAGAAACTCTTCAACCTCCCTGATGATCTTGACACCAATTGGTCACTTGGAGAGTCACAAGAAAGGAATCCATGAGGCACATGAAGTATCTCAAAAACATAAGGACTGGTTTGATGAAAATGATAAGGAAATGTAAGCTCTCATTGACAGACAAAGGAGCGCCTTCAAAGCATGGCAGAATGACACCAACTCCCAACAGAAACAAGATACTTTATCACCAGGGATCCTAATTTTGTCTGATAAAAAAAGAAAAAAATCCCCAATTTTCAGATTAAAAAAAAGAACCCAAAATCCACATTTTCCATGATTAAAATGAAACCTGACTAATGAATAGATATAGATCTATATATAGTGGTCTTTAATTTTAAATCATGGAAAAATGTGGATTTTGGGTTCCTTTTTATAATGTGAAAATTGGGGATTTTTTTTTTTTTTAAATCAGAGAAAACCACAATCCCTGCTTATCACTACATTAAACCAGTAAAATTTGAAAGCAAAAGAACAAGTGGTGGAAGGACAAACCAAAAAGAGATTAAAACTTTTGTTGGTGGTCATGATATGTATAGTTTCCTCAGTGCAACCAAGGCTGTTTCTGGGCCAAGCATGCAAGGAGCTGTCTGTATGAAGTTCAAGGACAGTGCAACACTCTTTAAAGACAACTCTACCGTCAGTGCATGGTGAAAGGAACACTTTCAACAGCTTCTGAACCAAGAAGGTTCAGAAGCCAGTCAGTCTCACCTCCATCCTAGGCAAAATCTTTGAAAAAAAATCATCAAGGCTCACATTTGCGAGAGCCCAGCAGGACTAATTATGCTGAGGGGAAACCAGCACGGGTTCGTAGCAGGCAGATCGTGCCTGACTAATCTAGTCTCTTTTTATGACCAGGTTACAAAACACCTGGACACAGGAAGAGGGGTGGATGTCATATACTTAGACTTCAGGAAGGCCTTCGATACGGTATCCCACCCCATACTGGTGAACAAGTTAAGAGGCTGTGACTTGGATGACTACACAGTCCGGTGGGTGGCGAATTGGCTGGAGGGTCGCACCCAGAGAGTCATGGTGGATGGGTCGG
>NW_005842310.1:1557862-1560837 GCF_000455745.1 Alligator sinensis
GACATTAGGAAGAACTTCTTCACAGTTAGAGTGGCCAAGGTCTGGAATGGGCTCCCAAGGGAGGTGGTGCTCTCCCCTACCCTGGGGGTCTTCAAGAGGAGGTTAGATAAGCATCTAGCTGGGATCATCTAGACCCAGCACTCTTTCCTGCCTATGCAGGGGGTCGGACTCGATGATATATTGAGGTCCCTTCCGACCCTAACATCTATGAATCTATGAAGATTCTAATGGTGACAATAATGCCATCAAATTCATTCCACAACACCCATTAAAGACTACATTTCAGAGCAACCAACTTACCAAGAAACCTTGAAAACCATTGAGCAGATGAAAAAACCCCAAAAGTATATGGTCTAAATGGGATACCAGATGAAATTTATAAGCATGATGGGGAAAAAAAGCTCTCTTGCCAATTAATGCCATTCTAATGGTGACAATAATGCCATCAAATTCATTCCACAACACCCATTAAAGACTACATTTCAGAGCAACCAACTTACCAAGAAACCTTGAAAACCATTGAGCAGATGAAAAAACCCCAAAAGTATATGGTCTAAATGGGATACCAGATGAAATTTATAAGCATGATGGGGAAAAAAAGCTCTCTTGCCAATTAATGCCATTACTCTGGAACCAAACAGATTCCCTGTGACTTGACAGATGTTAGAATTGTAACCATATCCAAGAAAGGTGATAGATAAAATTACAGCAATTACTGTGGCATTGCACTGTTGTCCATAGCTGGGAAGATCCTTGCCTGCATTTTCCTACATAGCCTCACTCCCCTTGTGAGGAGATGCTACCTGTGTCTCAGTGTAATTTAAGACCATTCAGATGTAAAATAAACATGATCTTTGTTGGTAGACAGCTGCAAAAGAAGTGACACAAGTAATGCAGAGATCGTTACATGGCCTTCATTGGCCTGACTAAGGCCTCTGATTCAATCAACAGAGATGCCCTATGGAAGATCCTGATGATATTTAGATTTGTTACAATCATCAGACTACTTCATGACAACATGCCTTTACCATTGGACCTGGAGTCAAGTATATAGAGATTATTGCACCAACACTTTTTTCCATCTATATCACACCTATTCCGCATCTCATTGCTGATAGTGGTCCATCTGGAATCAGCATTCAGTATTGCATGGACAGGAATCTCCTTAACATCAACCATTTCTTTTCCACACCCAAGATAGCAAACACCTCCATACTGTTGTGCATGCCCACTCAATTGAAGAGCTCCAGGTCACTCTTGAGCACTTCTGTGAAGCATATGAAATGCTTAGACTCACTGGGCACATCTACATGTGCAATTAGCATGCCTGAATAAACTCTGGCACAGTTTGTACTGGAGTTCATTGCTTCTGTGTACACCGTTTGCACGTGTACCTAGGACCGCAGCACATTCAACCACGGTGGGGCAGCCCTGACTGGCAGGAGGTTCTGGGGGTCAGCCTGCCAGCTGGGGCCTATTTTGACCTGGCTCAACATGCTGCAGAAGGGCTGGCTGAGACATGTGTGTGCTTCAGTGCAGGGCTAGCTGGTAGGCAGCCCCTGAAGTGAAGCACCTTCATGCCCCAGCCAGCCCTGTCAGCTTCTACATGTGTGTTGCAACAGAGTAACTAACTCTGCCATAGGATAGTACTTGAGTCTGGCATTACTATCCTATAGAAGTGTTAATTAGTTTACTCCACCCTAATAGCACTGTGTGTGTAGATGCTGACCTTTTACGGTGGGGCTAATTAAGCAACCTTGAAGTAAATGTCTCATGTCGATATGCTCACTGTCAAATTCACCAAAAATAAATAAAAAAGATATATTACAGCAGTTCTTTGTATGTAGAATATTCCTCCTTTAAGACAGCGGAGCTCCCAACAGCAGAGGCACCATGAAGCCTCCTTGTTCCCTTTCGTCTATGGTAGTCAAAGCAGGATTTGATCTTAACATACTTCTTTTAAAATACTTTTTTTGTGTGCAGAATATTTGTGTAAGGCATCCTCATTATACCTACCTTTTCCCCCAGAAATCTTCTCAAAGATCTGTTGCACCTGCATAGTATAAATGGATCCAAATCAATTGAAGTCATTATGTGTAAAGAAGTAAATGATGGAGATACCATCACTACTGACATTCCTACCACCTACCCCTAACATTCCTAAGAAGTTGAAATATTGATTTATCTATCCATACACAGAGATTTCAATTATTACTGAGTCATATAACAAGTAAAGACTAATGGATCAGGGCTGAATTATTAGAAGGAATGTGCTGAACATACGATATTTTACACCATTTAATACGATTTAATGTTTAGAAAGATACAATCTGTTTTGGTCTGGGTCAGTATTTAGAATAATCACCATTTATCTTTGATTTTAAGAAAAAAAAATAATTACATTATAGTCATGCTGTCACTTAGTAAATTGAATTTGCAATGATGAAAATGTATCCTCTTAGAAATATTCTTTTTAATTTCCTTAATGGAATTATATTCTTCTATTTTAGAGTCAGATAAGGTAGGTAGTATTTTCACATATCTACTTGGTACATTAATTTGCTACTGCAAACACTATGCAATCAATTGCCAAAAGTTCCACAACATTACTCTACTTTAAATGGGCCATCTACATTGCCCTAAAGGAATTCTGAGAGCTAACTTATTCTGTCTAAGTTTACTATTGATACCATATGCTTTGCAATGTGAAGATTAAAAAGTAATTTGCCCATACAGTACACAATGCTCACATCATTTGCTTTTCAGTAGCATTGGCTTTTTCTGAGATCTGAATGTTACCTTTTAAGGTTATTTCTCATAACACATAATATGAAGCGACATACACTAAACATGTATTGGACACTGAACTGAACACAGTTTTAATACAGTGTGCAACTCTTAAAACAAATTATGAATAAATGAACTGATTAAAATATATAGCCACATCATTTTCCATCACACAACTCCCCAGAATA
>NW_005842310.1:1560847-1615020 GCF_000455745.1 Alligator sinensis
TTACACTATGTCTGAGATGCTTAAAAGTTAATTCAATGCATGCATTCATCATCTCTCCCACAGTGTGTGTCCAGGTTTAGCCATTCTTCAGTATGCTACCAAATCTTTAGGGGTTGACAACCTATTTTAGATTATTACAGTTTTATAGAGGGAAACCCTAGATGTCTGCTAACATGACAAGTGAAAGGAACATTTTCTCATGGATCTAAAAAGACAGAAATCAAAAGATGAGGAAGACAGTACACAGTGTGGTCTCCCAAGGATCCCTGCTGGGACCTAGGTTGTTTATCATATTCATAAATGGATTTTCCAGTGGTGAAAAATTTCAGAAAGATTTCATGAAACTAGATGAGTGGGTAATAAAGTGGCAGATTAAATTCAGCATTTAAGTGCAAAGTAACGCAAATAGGGGAAAAATAAACCCAACCCAAAAACGTAACTGTACAAACATAATGATAAGCTTCTGTGCACACTGTTAGTTAAGAAGGGAAATAATTGTTAGGAATTGTTAAGAAAGCAATTGAAAACAAAACAGAATACTTCACTATGTCATTATTTAATGCTATGATGAACTAGTATCTTGAATAAAGTGTGCAATTCTGGTCATCCCAAGAATAGATCCAGGAGGGGAAGATGAGAATGTGTGATTATGATCCCTTTTGACTGTGCTGCATATGCACAATGAGCTCTTTAAGCTCACTGGCTCAACAGTGTGGTTTTTCACCAGAGCCACTTGTGTTCCATGGCTCTGAGACCCTGGGAGTAAACACTACCACTGCTAACCTCTCTGCACCTCATTGCCCAAATTCACCAAATTCAGCAAAAAGGGAAAATAGAGGGAAAGCAGCAACAGCATTTATCCCCAGGTTCAGAGCACTCACTGCACATATGCAGCACAGTTGAACATGGATGTAACCCCCTCACCCATCCCAAGCCAGAATGCACTCTTGGGTTACACCATCTCAAGAAGGGCAGTTTCTCAAATGAAACACACACCTTTTTTTTCAAAAGTCAGTTGCTGGAAATTGATTTTAGAGTGAAGACATCTGGTAAGGCAGCATGAGCCTCTGAGGGGGGAACGAGAAAGTAATGTTGCATGTGCTGCAAAGGGAGCTGCTGGCTGTGGGAACAGGATCCCCACATGTTCACTGTACTGCCCATGCACAGTATTATTTCCTCTTTCCCCCAGCAGATCTTGTGCTGCAAAAGCTGTTACTGACTGAGCAGGATTTTTGGCCCTGCTGTATTTCTAAAGCACAGCCGAGCCTCAGCTGGACCCTCAGCTGACTCTACAGATGTTGCTGACTAGGACGAGGCCCTCGGCTTATTTGGCAATTCTACTAACTCTCACCTTGCTCAGGTCCAGAAAAAAAGAGGGGGTGAGCATCCATAATATTTTGTTCCCCTTTTACTGCAGCATCCTTGTTTTCCCTGAAAAATACTGTACTTACCAGAATTTTCAAGGAAAGATGTCCAAAACAAGCTATATTTGGGAAAATACAGTAACAGAACTAGAAGAAGATACAGAGGAGGCAATTAAGGGCAAGAGGACACAAAGGAAAAGTCCACTTACCACCTACAGCATAGAAAGCTTTTTTTTTCCCTCATTTTGATACAAAAATAAGAGCATTGTTTCTATTTAAAAATTATTCTTATATAAATAATTCTTCTTTCTATTTTTGTTTGTTTTTCTGACACTACAATGTTAGAATAACTTGAAGGGAAACCTTCAAAACTATTACAAATTTAAAAATTAACCTTTTTTCAATCTATGAAAAAAAATAAAATAGAAAAATTAAAGAACCCATGCTTCTACCTTATTACCAGGGATCCTGATTATCTCTGATTTAAAAAAAAAAATCCCCAATTTTTGGATTAAATAAAGTAACCCCAAATAATACACATTTTGCCACAATTAAAATGAAACGCCACTCATATATATATCATATATATATATATATATGATATATATATGAATGAATGAGTGACACTTCATTTTAATCATGGAAATATTGTGAATTTGGGGTTACTTTTTTTAATTGAAAATACATGATTTTTTTAAACTAGAGAAAACCAAGGTCACTGATCAGTACATATTATTTTAACTTCTGGGTGCCCTACAAGCATTGGCTGATGCTACAAAATCACACACAGATAATATGTTTCTGGCCCAAAGAGCTTGCTGTATTGATTATTTCGAATGAGATCAGATGGCTCTGTGAATTGTACACTTGGAATGGGGGGATAAATCCTCTTATCTCTTCCATCTGTGTTGATCAAATGAAGATCAGGTCAGTAGTGAGTTATCATGTTGTTGCACATTGCATTTAAGACTTGATAAGGGATCTTAAAACAGAAACGTCTGCATGTTAAGACAGAAAAATATGAGTGTCTCAGAAAGAGTCCTCTTCCAGGGAGGATTATCTCTGGCTTATTTTGGGCAGTTTCTGTTGCAGTCAGATTAGACTATTCCACAGGGCTAAAATGAGTTGGGAATGGTCCTCCAGAATCCCAGGAGGCACTGCTTCCAGCCATCCCCAGGTGGATGCTCTATCTTCTCCCAGAGTGACAATGAGAGGGTAGCTGTGCGAGTCATAAAGGGAAGAATTCCATGACTCCTTACCCATGCTGCCACCACTCTCCAGGGAGAGAAGGCAGGTAAGGAGAACCTGTCTTTCTGCCCACTGCCACCACAGCTGCCCTTGCCACTCTCCAGGCTGATCTCATCCCAGAGAGCAGCGGTGATGTCAGTGGGAGGGTTCTCCTTCCCTCTCTGCTTCCCCAGGACCACGCCAGAAACCACAGGTGAGCAGGGAGCCATCAAGGGGAGCAAGCAAGTGGGGATTTGGGGTGATCAAGGCCAAATCTGAGCCAGTGGAGCACTTGATCTAGACTGGTGGGGGATGGCAGGCGTGATACAGATCATCAGGTGGCAGTGGGGGCAATGCTGGCTGATGGGTAGTGGCAGACCTAATTTGGGCTGGTGAGGGGTGGCAGGTTTGAAGCTGCCTGGTGGGGGCCCAATCCTGCCACCCTTCTTGTATAGAGGGTCCAATCTGGACCATTAGGGGGCACCAGGGACCTAATCTGGGTGGTCAGGGGCTGGTAGACCTCATGCAAGCCTAATGAAGCTCACCAAGGACTAGTGAGTACACAGTCTGGGCCAGGGGCCCACTCTAGGACCTATATGGACCTATATGGCATGGAAGCAACTTGGCAGCTCCAAGTATGAGTAGTGTTACAGATTAACAACATGAAAAGTAGCTCTGTTGTTTGAAACAGCTAGCTTGCTACTTATCTTTAATGTGTCTAGCAAAGCCAGTAAGTAGGATTTTATTCCTTGATTATGGTGGTTTAGGGACACAAATGATCCTTGATTTGCCTGCAGGACAATAAGTTTGAGATGTAAAAGTTCTTTATTAAAAGCATATGAATAAAACCTTTACAGTTTGTTTTGCATCTCAGGGAAATGAGCTGCAATGTAGACTCAACCGTTAGTTGTTCTGCATCATTTATACCCTTGAGCCATTCTTATTTGTGGATATCTAAGTTTGATGATTACTGTGAAAAGACAAATTTAAGTAAGAGCCTTTGTTCACTAAAGCAAACATCTGGCATAGCTGGGCAATTTCTCAGAAAACTAATGTTACAGCTATACTCTATTAGTTTCCTTAATCCTCTGGGCCATGTTACTTTGTGTCTTGGCACGAATGGGCTGAAAAACAGGAACAGCTGATTGATTCATAAGAAACTTGTTGATAGAGCCAAGCTACACAACAGCTTACCTTTAGAATCATTGGAAAAGAGTTTAGCAGGAGTTAAAGATTAAATTTTCTATGGGAAGTCTCTCCTCACCTATCTAATTATCAGCAACATATTTTAATTAAGGGTAGATTTTTCTTATATTATGTTTGCCTTCAATTTAAAGTATAATACCACCTGTCTACCATATGTATTGATAGTCACTTCCTTTACACTTTTTTTTTTCTCCTTGAATCTTCATGGCCTCTTCCATTTCTTTTCCCATACCTTGATTTTTTTCTTGCCAAAGTACACTTCCGTCACACAGTTTTTCGCCCTTTGAACATACTTTTACAAGCTGTCTGTCATTGTTATTCAGTACCCTGGACAGTATCTTTAGTTAAAAAAAAAAATCCTCCTGAAAAACTCTTCTCACATACAAATCAATTCACTCCTACATGGGATTAATTTCATTGACTTCAGTGGAGTTAATCCTGATTTTCATCAACGAATATGAGACAAGTGCTAAATTTCAGAAAGCCTGACACGTCAGTCTTTTGCTAGTTCATATTATTCTGGGAGTAGAGGAGTATAACACTAGTCAAAGCATTTTTGAGAAGTTGGCCCCAATGGGCACATTCAGATGAAAGTGCATGTGTGGTGTGCAACACCACAGACCTGTCTTCTGTGCTGAAAACAACATGCAGGCAGTAGGTATTTTTACCACTAAGAAACCCCAGTGTCAAAAACCTGCACCTGAAAAAAGTGGGGCCATGCATGTGGCAGCAGTGTGCGACCCCCAAAACTGGAGTCTGGATGGCATGCTCTGGCTGCCAGCCTGGCTCTGTGCACCAGGCTCCATGCACCAGATTGCCACTGCTGGAACTCCTAGCAGCCCCCAGGACCCCAGGTAAGGTTGTTGGGGCTGGCCCAAGCCTCCCCTACCCAACCCTAGACAACCTGCCACATGCCAGAGTGTGCATGAGTGGATGTTCCCTGGGGACAAGTAGCAGCAACACAACAATGTGCCACTGCTATTTGTCCCTGAGGAAACACATGTGCACACTCATCTAGACGTACCTAATGGGTCACTGCTTTGGTGTATTTGTGTGTAAAAGAAGCATTACATATTCTACTTCGTACATTCTACAATATGTATAATTCACTATTTCAGTATTCCATATGTAAATAAATGCAATGGTTGATTTATTTTTCATCTGAACTTGATATACATTTGAAAATGGGACCAAGATTTGGCTTTCTCTGGGGTGATATATTTTTGCTGATTAAATTTGAGACAATTTATTTATAAATCCCCCCTCCCCCACCCTCCCCCACCTTTTTTCTACTGGTCTTACTTGCCTCCTAAAATGGTGGCTGGTCAACTCACTTTCAGCAGCACTTCTTAAGGAGTCTTACTCCAGTCTTTTCATCAACAACCTTTGCTATATATTCATGTTAATAGATTTATATACTACACAGTATTTGTGCAACTATTGTGATTGTCACAATAGATGCCATAAGTCAGTGAAAGAGGTTAAGAACTCCAACAGTAGTAAAAATAAATGCTTTTTAGTTAAAAAAAAAGGCCTTTTTTCAAACATAAACAGGTATAGAAAGTCTGCATACATATTCACACACATGCTCATAATCAGATATACTGCTAGAAAATAAAGGATTTATTATTGAAAAATATAGATATTCTATTCCCACTCCAGGGAAAATACTATACCCCATCCTTGAGAGCTCAGTTCAACTCTCATTTAAACGAATAGAGAAACTGTAGATGATTTAAGCCCCTAGCCAATGTTGAATTTTAAACTTCTTCCCTGTCTTTCACGAAGCAACATGTCAATTGAAATTTCCTTAGAACTATTAGCATTTTGGACATTCAAGTAGTTTGTTATTTGACCCTTTTTAAGTGTTTCTCTGTACGGATATATTTTGATAGTTTCACTAGAAGAACTGTTATTCAAAGTGAATGCAGCAGCACATACTGTAATAATTAATCAGATTACCTTTGAGTGTGACTTGATGAATACTGTAAATATTTGTTTTGCTGTGTGAGGCTGCTGACAGGATCTAGTTTAAAACTGAAATGATTCTTATTTTTAAAACAGAAATACAAGCTGATATTTATAGCAAACATGTAAAGCAGTCTCTCTGAGGTGACTCTTTTAAAGTGCATTTTTTTGGGAAAATACAGATGTTAAAACATTGGAATATTTATATGTGCTGTAAAGGTCAGATCTTTGGACAGCTATTTTGTCTGAAATATGCAAACAAGCTTAGATTGCTATCTAAAGCAGTCTAAGCTGTTTTGCTCATTTTGTAATTTGACACATCTCTTGGGTCCATTCTCATTTTTATTTTTGATATATATGGGAATTGGCAGGAAATTTTCACTGAATTAAGACTGATTTTAAAAAATGGTTTGCTTATATGGTTTATTTCTGTTGCAAATTCTTTAAGTAATGAAATACTTACCAACTTCCTTCTTTCAAAATTTGTTGAGTTTAGCAAAATGTATACATATGCACATTTTGTGTATTTATAAGTATTATTTATATATTATTTATTTATGCGTGTGTGTGTGTGTGTGTGTGTGTATATATATATATAGATAGATAGATAGATAGATAGATAGATATATGAGACTGGTGGCTTGAAACAACAACAAAAATTACTTGACTGACAGCTTGAAACAAAATTGCACATGACCTTATTTCCAAAGAATTGGATTCCATGGGACTGAATATACCTAATGCTAAGCTTCCCTTCGGTGGAAATAAAAGTCCTTGTCTCCCTCGGACTACAATGAGAATCAAAGCTTCTATATTTTGTAGGAAGTGCATAGCATCTTGTAGCATCAGCTCTCCTGTATCTAGTGAAATTAGATATTTTATGATATAAAGAGAGACAGCTTCAGGTTCTTAGGTTATTCAGAAAGTACTGTGAGGTGACAAAGGGCTTCTTATCTGGCCCTCCAATCATACTGTAGAAGATAAAAAAAAAAAAAATGAGATGTGCTGGGTGAACTGTAGAAGGAGAGAAGTTTGCAGCTAAGGACACATGCTTTAAAGTGAAGACTAAAGTGTAAGGCAGTGAATTCTGAACCACATACTCAATTTAAGAAAAGCACCTCAAAAACTTTCACTTATATTGCCTTCACCTCAGTCTAGGAATTTCCTGATGGGAATTGTTTGTACTGAGTTCTTGGAGGACCAAGTTGCCTGTACTGCCAACATTCAGAGCATCCATTCACTTCTCAAGTCAGTGTCAACTTTGATGGCTTGATCACAGGCAGAGAATGGACAATAGCCCTAAGGATCTCTTTACAGGAAGAAGACCACATCCCCATTTCAAAGATGTTTGCAAGTGAATTATGTAGGCAATAAACATTGAACCAAACAACTGGGAGAAGATTGCTAAAGGATCAAAACTCTTGGAAACAGTCTATTACAGGTGGAATAAAGGCTTTTGAGGAAAGAACAGCCAACATGCAGAGAAAAGAACAAACTTCAAGAAGAATCCCACACAACATTTATAACTGTTAGGTACAAACTTAATGTGTGATAAGTGTGGAAGGGATTGTAATTTAAAAAAGAGCTCTACAGCTGCACTCACATATTTTATATGAGTGAATGTTTTATTCAATGCAATTCTCTTGTCTCATGAGACAGAGATGCCTATTGAATTATAATAATTGAAATTGTCTAATCCCTGCGAACCAACTCACCCGATCAGATTACTCTCTCACCCCTCTGTGCATACGATTATACCATGTATGTATTTATATTCTAACTCGATACATGTACAAAACATGGAAAGACAATACAACTGGGAACAGTCTAATATAGAATACAGTACATTGTTTCTGTCAATTTCTGGACATCATTATTCTGGTTAATAAAAAGCACAGTTTTACTCAAAACATTACTGATTTAATTTGTCTGTTGCAATTAGGACTTGCCTTTTGAAATATTGTATAGAAGCTAATTTAAAATTCTAATTTTTGAATCTATGTCGAGAAAATGCCACAGCCATATTACAAGGTAGATGGATATCAAGGGTCAAATTTACAATTCATATACTGACACAGTGAGTTTAATTAAAAGATGATAAAAAAGCTATCATTTATTGATGGCTTTAGCATGCATTAATGGCTTTAACCTTAGGCTAGCCTAAGGCATATCTACTGCTTCTTAGTTTAACAGAATGTGAATACTCCAGATCAGTTTAGAATTGCATATAACACTTATCAGTAGAGCTACGTAATAGAATTATGGGGGAAAAAAATCAATGAACAAATTTGTTGGTATGTTGATCAAGAATAACATGTTTCCATCATGGTTGTATTCATGATAATGGAGCTAAAGATACATTTCCTTATAACAGTTACATTATGTTAGTATATATAGTGATTATGAGCAACTTATGTTTCATCAACAATCTGTACCTAAACACAGGTCTTCTATTAGCTTTATTACCAGAATTGGTTGGGAAACAGTTTCCCAATCCTTTGAAAGTTTTTGACAGTTCAATTTTTTCCACTTCTACGCTGAGAGGAAAAAAAAAAGTTTGGAGAGAGACAGACAAAGATACCATTATCACAGCTACCACTTAAAAATACCCAGTGGCCTTGTGGTTAAGACAGTCTCTTAAGATGTGGCCTCGTCTGAGCCTCAAGTGGTCCTTTGTCCAGTTCAGAAAATAGAAAATTTCCAACCACTTCATTTGGCATTTTATCACTTGTCATTTCAATTTCTCCTGACACAAAGTCCTTTTTAGTCTTGCATACATTTCAACAATCTCCAGATCTCATCTATTACTGCTAAATATTTTTTTAATTCAGTGAACCATAAGTGAATGCTGAATCACAGTTATGGTTATATCACTGATTTTGAACATGGCATTACAAACTTTTCTCTATTGCATTTATATCTAGTTCTTTATAGGTATTTTTTGATCAGTCTTGCACACGCTGTATATATTTCAAGTGTGCTGTCGACTGTGATGCTCATATCTTGAGTGGTTACAGTCACTTCAAAGCTACTTTAGATTCAGACACTTCAAATTACTCATTTAAGTATGTATTTTAATGCCTTACATGTGACAATAATGTCTTTAGAATTATTTGGGAGAAAAATAAATATTTTAATGTTTTAATTAAAAAAATTGCTTATTTTGCAAAATGCTTGTTGTTTTTCATGTCTTCTCTTTGTAATATGCAAAGGAAAGCATCCTGAGGCACAGTTTTTCTTATTTCTTCCTTTGAAACATTGTGGCACTATACTTCTTCCATTTTGAGCTTATACAGCTACAAGTACAGCTTTATCTACTCCTTCATAAATAAGTTTATTTTTTTCCTTGAAAGTTAGCCTTTAGTAATGTTTTCCAGTATAAATCCAACTAGATTTCCTTATGTTTTGCTTTTTTTCCTCATGATCTAAAAGTGACATAGTTCTGCTCAATACTTAGGCTGATACTTGCCCCTCAACCCACCTAGAGGCTTGTCCTGGTACCATGATGGCTTCAAAGCCCTAGGTGTTGTCCTAGGTTCACTAGCCTATCTCATTTGGAATTGGGAAGGCCTCAATGAGGAGGAAGAGGCACAACCACATATATGGCAGTACTATCTTCCCAGTATCTCCAAGTACAAAGAGGTTCTGATCATCAACAGCCTGGCAGGTTCTGTTCTGGAACAAATGTGCCATGCTGGACCCACTGATGATTGTACTAATGAAGCAAAAGAAACACCCCATGGCCTTTTTCTGGGATTGGCACCACTGGATTCAGAAGGCTGTCCTCTATGTGCACATTGCCTGGGGAGGCCAGGGCCTGATGAACATAGTGGAAAGAATAAGGCTGCTGCAGGAGCTGCTGGTCCACCACTGGGCCTTGCAGTAGAGGCACTGAGCCTTGCCTCCAGAAGTCTTTCTTTTCTCCTTGGACCAGTTGCATACTTTCAAACTGAACTCCTTCCTTGACTCAGCCCAGTTGACCTAGCTCCCAGCTCAGGCTCTGGCCACCAGACTAGGTCTTTAATCCATCGGCTTTTTTTCCTGCCTCTTGGTTGAAGTGAATTCTGCCCTCCCTGTGCTTACCTCCACATACAACAAGCACTTCCTGAAGCTCTCTAGATCCACCATCTCCATCTCTTCCTGTTGCTTCAGCTAAGGCAACAGGCAACCTCTAGTCATGGGTGCTGCATGGGGCCCTGGCTGCTAGCTCCTTTGTCCTTCACTCTGTCCACTGGCACTTAGACCTGATGACACTGGTGACTTGCCCCTGCTGTGAGGAGGAGGAGGTGGAGGAAATATTCTTCCATGACTTCCTGGACTGCCCCTTGCTGCTGATGCTGATTGCTTCCTTTGGCACCCTCTTCCTGGAGACTTCTCTGAGACAACAACATTTTCTCTGTCCCATGCTGCACAGCTAAAGGGAGTGTGATATGCCTGGCCAATTTCCTTCTAGGCCAGGCAAATAAGCAACCATAAACAGACATAGTAACTGGTTCATGGGATCTGGATCTGACAAGGCCCTGCACCTCCTTCTGTTCTTGGGCTGTGTTATTCCCCTTTGAGTTTGGGTCCTTCACCTTGCAATTGAACATAAACCACTTTGTGTCACACTGGACCAGTGGTTCTCAACCTTTATAAACTTGAGGCATTCTTCATTAGACTTGAGGTGCACCTTGGAAAACACCCAGCTCTTTGTTTCACTTATTTTTTGACTGCAGAAAAACAACAGTAACATTTTTGTTGAAAAGAATTCAGAAAGACCACAACAAGTTTTTAATGTGATGGATTCCTATTTGAAATCTCTGATTATCTTGTGAATCATGTTTGCATGCCTAACAGGGATAATATTGTGTGGCATCCCACAGGACTCTTGAAAATATTTCAAGGCACCCTATGGCGCCATAGCACCCTGATTAAGAATCGCTACATTGGATCATCATAGGGCACTCTCTATAGTGGGAGGTAGCCCAGTAGTCCTAGAACTATGGCTGCATGAAAGATATTGGGAAAGGAAAAGAGGGTTTCAATCTCTGTTTATATCAGTAAGCCCTTTTTTCATACATAGCCCTTTGTGGGTTATTATCATCCTGTCACGGATATTTTTACCCTTTATTTTTAATGTTTTTTTGTAATAAATATTTTAAAAATCACAAAAAAGCCTGCCTACCTGTCTGACTGACTACTTGCCTTCTTTCTTTCCTTTAATTTATTTAAGACCTGCATACATGTTAAAAGTTGTGGGCTAAATACTATATATGTTTTTGCATATAAAACACATTGACTTCAGTGAAAGAAAGGGTTCTATTCGCTAGGATCCTCTGCTCAACTCCCCTCCCCTGGTTTCCCATCCTTGCAAATATCACTCCCCCACACTTTTGTCATCTGATTATGACCTGAAAGTTGGTTGAAAACATTCATGCTGCACCTTACCTACTATTCTACAATGACCTGTTTAATCTACCCAAGGCCTGCCTTTTGTCATGAAGCCCCTTAAGGAGCAACCTCCATGACCAGGATCTGTTTTTCTGAAGTCCTCTGGATCAAGGAATGAGAATCATAGGAAGTCACAAACAAGTTTCTTGTGATAAACCCCACTTGTCAACCTGCTGGTTTTGAACTATCCCTGCTACACAGGCTCAGACCAGGCCAAGGCCCCTGCACAGCCAACCTTCACTGCTGGGGCTTCAGTGCTAATCCATCGTGGACTTGTGTAGAGATACAAACAATGCTGCACATCACCAAGCAGTGTCGCCTCTACAAACTAAAAGGTGGATTAAAAACTTTGAACTCAATGAGGAAGCTATTGTTTGGCTTTGTAGATTTGCATTCACTAAATAAAAAAAAAGGTCAGTGAAAAATGAACCTATGCAACAGAAAGGAAAACAGTCATGATCCTTTTGGATTTCACCATCTTAAATGTAACCAGGAGTGAAAAGTGTTCACTCTTATCAACTGCTTTAATGGTGAATAACACATCTCCTTTTTAGATGGATACATTCCTATTACCGAAACCAGCCAAATGATTATTAGTTATCATAATAAATGTATCATAACTCTTCAATCAAACAAGGAGTGAGGTTTTTAAAACACTCAAGAGAAATACTTGCTCCTTCATATTATAAATTCCTTTTTTTTGTTTATAAGTTTTAGCATGTCTCTCACTGGTTAAACGCTGACCAGATATGGGCCCAAGGCTTTTGGAAAAGAAATCTGTGATAGGAAACAATTTCTTCTTCTCTCTCCATGTCTCTCTCCATTCTTTCCCCTACAAACCTTGCCCTGAGAGACGTTAAATAAAATCAATAGAGACATCTCCAGAGGGGAAAGAAAAGTCAGGTACGTGAAATGTGGTATTTTTCTCTGAGCTTACAGTTCTTCTCTGTCCTTGAGAGATATTGTGCTTGAAAAGGACTGGATTGAAAATATAAATAATGGCATCATTCAGCTTTGCATTTTATTTTAAGATTAGCAGGTAAATGGAATTGATCTGTCAAGGTTTTTCAAGAAAGCCTAAAGGGAATGGTCCATTGGAATTTCAACTTCTGGCAAACAAGCTGCTGCAGCTCTGGTAATAATATTTTAGTTGAATGTGTTTTCTCCTCCTCCCCCCAACCTTTGTTTTTATTTTTTAATTAAGTTGAGTGATTGGCTTCCAACTTATACTACATTCAAAAATTCTAAAACATCAGATTTTCATATTCATGGTAACCTGGGACTTGTTGAACAAATGTTAACTTTAGTTCACAAAGAAAGATATGTTAAATGGGATTTTCAGTAGCTCGGTGAACATATGCTATAGGCATGTGATAAGATCCCTATTGGCATTAGCAACTTGAATGCATATACTTGTGCCACTGTATAATAAGAATTCACCCAACACTAACATATTAAAAGTTGTGTCAGCACAACAATACATACCCTATTCCTCAAATGATTATGTAAACCTGATGTAAATTGGGCGTAAACATTTCCTGCATGAGAAAAGCAATAAAAAATAATCTTCATCCAGATATAAACTATAAAGTAATATCAGAAGAACTACACTGGCAAAACCACAGATGTAAATGCAACTCATGCCAGTAGAAGAGTGCTTTTGTCAATCCACCTCATGTTGTTTAGGTAGGTGATAAAGCTCTTTGGCATATTCTGCATCAAGCCATCGTGGCTGTGTCAACACAGTGATGCTGGTTTAGCTGTAGCAGTAAATACCGTATAATGCAGGAAAGCCATTCACAGCCAAAGCACTGCAGGATTTCAGGAAAGAAATAAATATTTTAGACTGCACGAAGTGACATTCTGTCAAGTTCTATGCCTGTTCACAATATTTTGTAACTGGCTATAGAAAAGACCTATTATGTCACATGCCTTCCACCCTTCTACCCAGTCACATAACCAGCAGGGTTTGAGCCTATGCAAACCTTGTGAGGGAGTGGGGAAAGGGACAGCAAAGCCTACCCAAATCAGTTCTTGGCTGCTGCTGTTATCGCATATTCTGCTTGTCTTGGCTCTTGCTCCTAAAACAGCAGCAACAGCAGCGGTGCAACGTCTGTGCAATGGCGATTGCTCAAGAGCAATGCTGTGGGGTTCCTGGGGCACAGACTACATGGGGATGGAGGATGATTTTGGCACCCCTCCTAAGTTGCCACTTGGGGCTGGCACTGCTCTCTTCCACCTGTAGTTATGCTACTGCCTGTGCCATTTTAGGATTGTTCCTTATAATATATTCTCTTGTGGATGTGATTCCAAAAATTTGCATGCCACTATTTTGCTTTGCCCCAACGATATATTTTACACTCACAGAGAAAAATGGTCTCATTTTTCATTCTCTATTTCAGAAAATTAAGGTTTTGTGGAAATGGTTTCTCTGGGTATTATCATGATGTATAGTAAAAGAGAGACATTTTTTGCTTCCTGAAGAGTGCTAAAATTCTGCAGAAGCCACAGGTTCTCATTCTCCAAAGTTTAGGAAAGCTTCCAAAGTTACACTAGACTTCCCATAGTGAAATCATCTGCAGCTCCAAATCCAGAGATTTTCGGGAGCCTCTAATACATGACAACACACAATTTATTTACTCTTAACCCAAATATTTTCAATGGCTGAAATAAATACTATAAAGAAATGTTCCTAAATAAAGAAAATACAGCAAGGAGAAAACAGGCATCACTGAGTGGCATTAGGCTTTCAACTAATTATGTTAAAAATAATTCTGTGTGTGGAGGTGAAGTTTTATGAATAAAGAAAATTAACTTTGTCTATCAAAGTGCCTCTTAGGCAAAAAAAAAGTTGACTTATTTACTGGGGAAAAGAATGTGATAGAAGTTACTTAAACTAAATGGAACATAAAGAACTATAATTCTGTGCTGTGCACCTCATCGTTCAGGACAGAAATTCACCTTGTTGCTTTTCAGCTGTCCAAAAAGAATACTGTTCACTTGGGAAGTGAATGCCAGAAAATGTGGGAGAAATGTGTATTACTTCTCAAGTAGTATAGCTAAAAACAGTATCTTGTTATGCAGGACATACAACTTTCTGGAGGCCAGGAGATCATTGTCTGCTACCACTAAAGTAACTGGAGCTTCTCCAGTGTGACTAGTTTATCAGCTGCTTCACTAGAAGGAGAGCTCTGCATAACTAAGTCTTCCTTATCTTTGTCTTGATTTTGAGAGTAATGTGACCCAAGGGAAAGTGCCAAGAAATTACTGTTTAAAATTCTGACATGAATAATGACCTTGTAAGAGAGGTTGCTTCTTCATCCTGGCCATTAATTCCACTTTTTATATGAAGTTTCATATTATGGGCAGCTGCTGAGAGATTCAAGGTTGTATTATCCTTTCAGGCACTTCATCAGTTACTTTTGAAAGCTTTTGTGGGTGGGACAGAGAAAGATTTGTTAATTTGTGATTGGAGCTTGCTCATAGAGATATATGAAATTTTGCTGAGCGCTCTATTAATTAATAGCCTCAGAGGTGAATGAGCTCACTAATTAGTTCAGTTGTTTCAGTTCAACAATAGAGCAAAGTATAGCACCTCTGTGTTAAGGAAGACCGTTTGTTTAGGCTCTGGAAACAAGGTCATGCCTAAGTATTGCAGTTCCTTACTATATAAGGAAGCACTAACATAATTTCCTTATACAGTAATTACCAGGGATCCTGGTTTTCTTTAATTAAAAAAATTCCAATTTTTGGATTAAAAAAAAAGTAACCCAAAAGTCACATTTTTCCTTCATCAGAAACACCACTATAGATATCAATAGATAGATAGATAGATAGATAGATAGATAAAAAAGTAACCCAAAATCTACATTTTCTGTGACCAAAATAAAACACCACTACTTATCTATCTATCTATCTATCTATCTATCTATTTTGATAGATCAATCGATCGATCTATATATATATGTATATATAGAGAGAGAGAGAGAGAGAGAGAGGTGGTTTATTTTGGTTACAGAAAAATGTAGCTTTTGGGTTACTTTTTTAATCTGAAATTTGGGATTGTTTTATCAGAGAAAACCAGGATCCCTGGTAATTACTGTAAAAGGATTTTTCTTCATTAGTCCATTACAAACATGAATACAGCTCCTTCTTTTGTTGTTCTTTCTCTGGTCAAGTGTAATCACTTTGCTTATGGCATCAATAAGGGGGACAAGGGAAAGGGTGAAATCCTCTCTGCAATTTCAATTCTAGCCCACCAGGCCTTTCTGTGAAGTCGTCATTCACTGCCATTGCTTGTATGATTGGTTTCTGCTTCAAAGCCAGGCCCAGTTCCCTAATGGTAGTTTAGCTTTTTCCAGTATCACAAAATCATTGAAAGCAATAATCAGAATCTTCAGGTAGGGAGTCTAGAGAAACATAATCCTGTGGACAACAGTGTAGGAACAGAGCTCTAGATCTCCAGAATAAACTTGTTTATCTTCCGTTGAATCATGTTTCCAAATCAGAGCGCACTACCTGTAAATTCAGGATAACTCACTAACTCCAGGACACAGGATTTACAGTTTATATGCTCTGCGTTTCAAAGAAATAATATTCTATCATTTGTACAATTAGAATGTAACTTAAAGTAAAACAATAAAATATGAAAATTGAAATTTGAGTAACAATTTAAGCAAAACATTTAGAATTTAAATAAAAGATAGATATGAATGAGTCTGCCAAGAACTGTTTTTATTTTTTCTCTTGTAAAGATTCAGAATTGGGCATTCTGGTTCTTGGACTTTCACTTGGTATCATTCATATATGGTACTATATAATGAAAGTCCAAAAATTAAATGCAGCTTTTCTTTCCTATCAACATGGGAAGAAAACTAGTGGTGACACTGGCCTAGAGTGTTCAGAATCCTCAAATGCTAGAATATAGCTTAAATTAAAGGGAAATGTGACTGAAAGGATGTGGGCTACTATTAAAATGTTGTTAAATTATGCTCTGTTTCATTAGTAAATATGTCAATGTTACAGCCAAAGATCTTTAAACCAGAATGGGGTGGTATTTTACTTGGGCTGCTTAAATGCCAGTAGTTGATAAATGGTTGCAAAATAGGATTACACTAGTAAAAATCAATTTAAAAATATCTTGAGAAAAAAAAAAGGTGTCAGTTTTGGGTAACTTAAAAATTAAACTTCACCAGCAACACTCCAAAGTAAAGGGGAAAAAAAACAGTTATGGGCAGGGTTCAGCCTCATATTTCTCTGAAAAAAGTGATATAACTACAACACATTAATATAATATTTGAAAAATGGCAACATTCTCCACACACAATATTTGAAAGCAGACTTTAAACTGTAAAGGAATGAGTTGCAGCTGTAATATTCTGGTATTATACATGAAACCACTTAGGCAAGAAGAAATTCTCTTTTGGTACAATGTATATTTTTGGAAAAGTATCACATTCTGTTTTGTTAAATTACTGTTTAACCTGGGCAAACAGCTGCTTTAACATGTTTTCTAGCTATGGACAAATCTGAAAAGAGAGTTAAAAAATAGATACTTTTGCTTTTTTGAATAATGCCGTTCACTTGGTTTAGAATATTTGTTTAAGTAAAATGAATACGATTTGGTAAAGTAAATAGATTTCTGAAATTCCAAGTCTGTGGTAAGCCTAGCTTTCATATTAAAATGAGAACCCTCTCTCATTAAAAGTGAAGTTCAAGCTTATGTTTGTACTTTTTGGGGACGTAATTTTACTGCTGTGCAAACTGAATTGCTTTTTAACAAGTCTGCAGCTGGAATTAATGGTGGGGATTTTATGTTTATTTATTTATTTATTTAGAGTCCTAAATGCTTACGTCCAGCTAGCTTGAAAGAATATTTCCCCTTTTATGTTTCTTACACAATTTTCAGTCATTTTGCAAAATAGCTTAAATTCAAAAGAAAAACACATTTCAAATGTACTGAATTTCTTATAAAATATTTTTTTTCCCCCGTACATTCCAATATATTAGGGCAACCGAGATCAGGAGACCTGTGTTGCTTCTATACAGAAAAAAAAAGTGTTGCTAGCCAAATCTTTACAATAAGGAACACTCCATTCTTGAAAGCATGGAATCAACCAACCTACCTCTGGCAATTCTTTTTGCCCTATGGCTCACACCTAGGATGTTGAAGCAAAATCACCTTTTTACACACACTCTTTTACACAGGGAGCTCAGGTGACGTGCTCTAGAACCGGTAGTGATCACGTCGAAAATTCTAGTTATTCTGACCTCTAGTTCCATGTTATAACCCTAAGACAGCCTGATTTGCTTTCTTTGGAATAAAAGGATGTCTACACTGCGCTATCTTGGTATATGGGAACTGATCCAAGAGTCTTACTGCTGAGGGACTGAACCTTGCAGTTTCCATGAATTTAAAAGATATTCAGAGATTTAACCTTCATGTACTGTTATGAATACTTAATTTGTCATTTCCTACACATCTACCTAAGGCAGTGTGTTATAAGATATTGGACTGATGGGTAAGTGGTCAACTGTATGGTAGCAGTCAAGCTATAAAGGAAGATGTTCATAGTGCTGTTCTTTATACACTAAATTACAGGCATAATGCAGCAGAATACAGAAGAACAGGAAATATAAATTATTATATGAACAACAACAATGAACTGACTTCATTCAAAAAAATCCCAATTTACATGTTTATAAGTAGGAGACCTGATGTTCATCAAGAAAACTAAATTGATTCAGCGTAGGATATTTTGATTTTCTGTGCAACACAGCTGCCCAGTCCCTAAGAACTTGTCGACAGGAAGTCTGATGAATATGCAAAATTACATGAGTGAATGATGGTGCGCTGTTGCTTTGCATGCAACGTATCTTCAAACACTGAACTGTAGGAATTGTACATTTTTTCCCATTAGTGAAAATAGGGTAATTTTTTTTTTTAATTGTGTAAGATGCCTACTCACCTCCTCCTCTAACAAAGATAAAAGAAAGTGTAAATGGGCTAATATCTCTGAATTGTTTCAATAGGAAATGCACATGTATCTGGTAAATTTAACATCCCAAATAAATGTGAAGCTCCATTAGTGCTATTTTAGAAACTGACAGGTTTCTGGGAGGATGTAGGTGAGTACTGGAAGTAGCCATTTATTTTTTTTCAATGAAGCTGCTCCAGATATGTTCTCTGTGCCTGCTTTTGGATTTTCAGGGACTGAAAGCAGAAACTATGCATACATTGTGCAATACTCCAGAGCAGTCTTACTGTCTACCTTCTGGCTCTCAAATGCATCAGTGGACTCAGTTAAGTAGGGTATGCTCTGCTCTATGCTCCTCAGAACATGTTGTCACAGTAGTACAGATAACCCTACAGTTGTTCCTTTGGGTACAGAATTCACTCTTTTCTTTAAAAACACAGTTATAGGAGGAGAAGGAGATTGCAGTGGCAGTGTGGTCCTTTTTATGTAATAACATAGTGATTAGGGTAATGGTTCAGAAGGCTGGCCCATTGGCTACTATTCTGATGGGGTAATACACTATCTACAGTGTCATACTTTGCTACGTCTTTGAAACTCTGTTTTAATTTTTCAGTGTCCTGTGGCCGTGACAGGGCAACATGTTCATGAAATTAGGGAATATTATTTAGAAAACTGCCCAGGAGTAGTGCAAGTTTGTGCTAAGAATCTCTTTTTTGCACAAAGGAAGACTGCAAGAAAGTAAGCACTGCAATTACAAAGTTGTTTTGGAAACTGGATGCCATTCAATTCACAAAAATTATGGACCGGTGCCTTGAGTCCAATGAGGGGTGCCTTGCATGCAAAAAGGTTGAGAACCACTGTTTTAAAGATAATTTGCATATCTTTTCTCAGTCAGCTGTACATAAGCAAAGCTAATCAAATGTTCTGCACATTATTTCTCATGTGAAAATTACAACAATAACATTTATCCACAAAAAATGTTTTACATAGCACTAAGGAGCACAGTACTCAGTGAAACAATTAAGGTAATTAGAATTTATTTTGTAAAGTAACAACTTGAAAATTAGTTTTCTTAAAGGAAAGAACTGTTTGGCTATCAGAAGGGTATATTCCGCTGATAAATGCAGATCAAATATGCAACATTTTAAGGAGTCATAACTTTTAAATGCCACTAAAATACTTTGCATGCCATATTTTAAGCTGTATACTACATATAAAAATGTGATTTTTTCAAAATGCTAGCTATGGTAGTTGCTAAAAGATTTAGGCAGCAAGTCTTTTGCTGAGAAATTCCTGCCTATGAGGAATTGTATGAGCTCAAGTATGCCATTTCACTGTAACTTGGATGACCTATAACCTCTTAAGAATAAAAAGAATAACTGGCAGGATAATAAAAGGATTTGCTGTATTAATTTGCATACCATGTGCTTCTGAATGTGACTTGTTTGGGGAAGGCAGAATCAAACAAAAGAAAAAAAGTGAGAATGATGGTGAAGGGGGCAGGCTTACTTGCTTTGACATTGGTCAAATGGAGATGTACCTGCAATAATGTGGGCTGAATTATAGTAGTTTAATTCAGCCCACATTTCTCCAATTTATGAGGAGGTCATGTAGGGCCTTGTCAATAGTTTTGTTGAAATCCAGATGCACTATATCTAGCATATTCCCTTCATCCATCAAAGTAGTTACTTTGTAAAAGAAAGTGACAATTTGGTCGTAATAAATGGATGCTGGCTGCTCGTGATCAGTCTTTACTTCTCTAAATGCTTACAAATAGACTTCCTTTGGGTATGTTCCAATAACTTTCTGGGTACTGAGTTGAGGCTAAGTGGGTTTTTTGCCTTTTTTAAAGAGGTGTACTGCATTGTTCCTTTTCTAGTCCTTTGGTACCTTACCCAGCTCCCATAAATTCATGAAGATTAGAAAGATCTGCCTGTCTGTGTGGGTAGTCATTCATGCATGCAATATTATGAAAATCAAATTGCTTTGTTAACTTGTACCTACTAAGCCTAAATGAAGATAGTCCTAATGTAGTTTGAACAGGAAAATAAAAGCAAACCTTTACTACTCCCCACTTCTCTCCCTCTCTCCCCCCATCATTATTAAAACCTTTTCCTTTAAGTGAACATATGCAGGAAATTTCTTAAACCATGATGGAGAAGGTTATTCTCTGAAATAACTATATACATGACATAAATTATTCTCCTTTTAGGCCCTTCATAAAGGGAAATATATTCTAATTCCATAATCTTACCTACCACAGATAATCATCATTTTTGCCTCTCTGGCTATCTGTAGCTTTGTTCTCTCTATTTCTTCAGCTTTCTTCTGTTATTCTTACCTAAAGTTCAAATGTGCACTTAAGTACCTCACGAAGCTATGATAATAATGAGCGACAACATTCATTATAACACATAATTATCTTGCGTTAATGAAAAAGTCATTTGCATAGGGTTTTTTTTTTAAAGAGAAGTTATATTATAACTAATATTCTATTTCTTTCCTTGCAGTCTGTATCTACCGCACTCTTCTAATTTAAAAAAAAAATGTGTTTGCTTTATTTAAGAGTACAGCTTTGTGTGTTGAGGTTTGTATATTCCATAAATTACACTTATGTATGAAAAAAGTAACTCTTGGTTGTATTTGGCCTGTGTCCTCTGTGAAATGCTGTACGCACAGTGCATGGTATGTTAATCCTGCAACCTTGAGGGTTAATTATCTCACATTGTATGCACATCAGTGAGGCTACAATCTATAGCAACTTGCATATTCTTAATTGAATGTAAGTGTTTGAGGTCAGGGTTAAAGGAGATTCATTGTTACAACCCATGTTCTTGCTCTACCTGTGATTAACTAGCATGGCTTTTTTTGGGAGACAAAGCTGTATAGTAAGAGTCTGGGGGTTGATAGTAAATCATTGATTGAACTGTAGTACTGTGAGCTAAGTTTCTGAAACTTCCTGTGTTTAGACAGAGGTTAAGGTTACTTTTAAAAGGAATTCAATGCCAATACTCAGTGACTCTTCAGAATGTGTTTTGCCTACCTATTCATTGCAGCTGCCCTATGTGTAGCACTTCTGAACATTAGTTACATTATACTAGAAATCCTACTTTAAGTTTGGATTCATTGTTCGTTCTCTTTCCTTTGGAATACTCTCTAGCAAGCTGAGCTGACGAGATAATGCATGATGGAATATTTATTATCAACCTCCAAATAAGCGGAGTACACAAGTAAACAACTGCTGTCCCAAATTGACATACTTCTCCCTAAAGAACTGTTGTTGATAAACATTTACATAATTTAATAAAGGCATAAATTTATATGCCCAATGCAGGAGACTAGTTATATACTTTCTCCTCATAGGAAAAATAAAAATGTTAATCTCGCAGCTATTTTTAAAAGCTCCATGTCAACTAGGAATTTAAGTGCCATTTCAAGTAAAGAGGGCTCAAGCTCTACATTACTCTGATGTAGTTCAAAAATTACAAATAAATCACTGACACAAACAATGGGCATAATTGGCATTTTCAACTAATTTCCTTAATGGTTCTCAATGATGGCAAGTGGTGCCAAGTTGGGCACTCATCTGAAACTTTACTATTCACTTCAAACTTGGAAAAAATGTTTTGTTTTGTTTTTTTACTGCTCTCTTTCAAAAACAAAGTGATTGCTAACCAGATTTGTTTCTAAATCAGCAGAAGTTTTGGCACTGGTCTGGGTGGGGAAAGGGAACTGACTGGTCTTCCCCATAAGAAGACACAGGAGGGGACACTTCCTAGTCAATTAATCTGTGTTGAACTTTAGACTTTAGGCATTGAAACAGAAGGTAGACATCAAGCTCATCATTAACATGAAATACACATTTATATTTTGTCAAAATGAAAAGCAATATGGATGAAGTGCAGCTGGTTGAAGAAAAGACTCAGAGGGGACTTGGTAGCAGCCTATAAGTATATCATGGAAGTACATCAGGGCCTGGGGGAGCAACTATTCACCAAGGCCTACCAGGGGAGGACAAGAAATAATGGGCATAACCTGGTTGAAGATTGCTTCAGACTAGACATAAGGAAAAATGTCTTTACAAGTCATACATCAAGGGTTTCAAACAGGCTCCCCACAGAGGTGGAACAGCCACCCACCCTGGTGATCTTCAAAAAATATCTTGACACCCATCTTACTGGGGTCACCTGACCCTGGCGGTCTTTCCTGCCCAAGTGTAGGGAGACTGGGCCCGATGATCTGTAAGGTCCCTTCCAGCCCCTAACAACTATGAAACAATGAACCTGAGAAATATGTAGCTTATTATGACGCTTGGCAGAAAAAGAAATGTTGTAGTATTCTTTGTTTAAAGAGCCATAATCATAATTGGCCAATTCAGCCTTAAATTTCTTCCTATTGATAACCTTACATAGGAGTTTTAAGGTGTGAAACTTCTACTATCTCTGGTAGGCTAAATAGGATCTCCATGTAGTGGATAATTTGCTTCAGTCAGAGATACCTTGACATAGCCCATTAAAGGTGCATCCACACATGCAGGTATGTGCGCTTGCAGCAGCTCAGATAGAAGCAGTGCAAATTTGAGCCAGCAGCTCAAATAGAAGCGGTGCAAAATTGAGGCTTTTTGCCTCAGCGCATGTGCCTGAACATGTACTTTGGCGTGGTGCAAGTTGTGCCACTTGGGGCAAAATAACCCTGCCTGGCTCCTCCCAAATCTGCAGCCAAGGGGAGCTACAGCCAGGAGTGTAAAAAGCTGCCCTGTCCTAGCCCTATCAGTACAAAAAGCTGCCCTGGCAAGTAGCTCAGGGCTACTTTCTCTCAGGAGCTTCTGGGGCCCAGCCAATTGGTACCTGGGGACACTACCCCTTGGGCCAGCTGGAGTCCTGAAGCAGCCCTGAGAGATCCCTGCACCCTTTACCCACTGCAGCAGTCTGGCAGTGGGGTTGGGGCTGCTGCCTGGCAATGATCTGCTGTGCACCTGCCAGACCCAGATGGGGACTGAACAACCAGTAGAAGCAAATGCCTCTCTGGGCCAGCTGCCAGTGGGCAGTAGGTGCAGAGTTGGCCTTTGTGCAACACTACTGCCATGTGTGCCCCTGCCCGGCCTCTGGGCAGCTATTCCCTGGAAGATATTCCCAGTGTGGTGGCCTGATTTGAACTGTCACCTTGGGCCTGTCACGGCTCAGCCTGAGTGGCCCCAGCTGTCCGACAGCATGCGGAGTTGCACAGCTCCCTACCGACCCAGGCTGCGCCTGCATGATGGGGCAGTGGCAGTGTGGGTGTCAGGCAACCAAGGTCAGTCCCCACTGCCCCCTGCTGCATGGGGGGGCCTCTTCCACAAGGCCTCAATTACCCTGACAGCAGCTGCTGCTGGTGGTGAGTGAGGGGCTTTTTTTTTAATTGCTGGGATGCTAGTGTTGGGCAGGGCAGTAATGGGGGGGCTTCAGGGGGCAGGCAGGGGCTGGGGCTGGGTGGGGCAGTGATCGGAGGGGGCTGCAGGAGCCAGCAGGGGATGGGACCAGGAAGGGTACTAATCCAGGAGACTCACAGAGTGGGTGGTGGTTGGAGCCAATGGGGGTCTGTCCATGGTGCCCTCCCCCTTTCTCCAGCCCCGCCACCTCTACTTACCAGCACAGAGCCTGCATCCAGCTCCCTGCAGCTGGCATGCTGCCTGCCCTGCAAGAACAGTCAGCATGCTTCAGCACCACGGTAAGGGCCACCATAGAGACTCTCTGGCTGGCTTCCAAAGCGTCTCTGTGGAGGACCCAAGCCTCTAGTTACTTCAGGTGCCCTGCCCCACTTTTTTCTCCCGGGGTATTTTTTTACCCCTGGATATCCAGGGGTCTATTTTTGCCCCTGAACTGCAAATTTGGGAATTTTTCTTGTTCCTGCACATGCCTCTTGCAGCATCTCAAAGGGCTTTGAGATGCTGCAAGAGGTACATGTGCGCTTATTTGGACTCGCCCTAAGAGTGTACAGATATAACATTCTTGGGTTTGATACCATCAGCACTTAGGAAACTCTACCTTACATATTCCTTCAGCAACACAAATTATTTGTAGACATATCATATAGTTCTGTTTTCTTTATATCAGCTCCCCATAGGATAGCATCTCATGATGAATATCCCTGTATATTATCCTTACATTTCTGAATGGTCTGGCCCCTCAGTACATAAAAGAGATCACTGAAAGCATTGGAATGAAGTCTGTCTGACCACTCAAAAGTTTAAAACTCCTTATATATATGATTTTGGGGATCAGATCCCAATCACACCCTACTTGTCAGTACAGGGGAACCTGGGTTCATGATCCCACAGTCCGACTCCATGACAAGTTAAAAACTGGGGGTGTTTATACATGTGTTCTGGGAGCTGGGGGGAGGGATGCATTAATTAAAGTGGCTCCAAGAGCCACTCTAATTAAAGCACCCAGAGCATCACATGTATAAGTGTCCACGCACTGAAAAATGGCAGCTGCGGAACTTTAACTAAAGTTTATCAAACAAGCTTTAGTTAAAGCACCCTTGCTACCATTTTTCAGTATGGGAACACTGATACATGTGATGCTGGAGTCTGCTGGAGTGCAGTAACTATCATGCTACAGCAGACTCAATTAATTGAGTCTGCTGCAATGCACTGTAATTACAGCATGTCAGAGTAGCCTCTCTGCACATGTATAGGCACCCTGGATATCCAGAAATTTGTTGACTAGGACCACATGGGGAAAGTGATTTGAGCCCTGGTTGGGTCCTGATACTGCCAGCAATCAGCAGATTATCATTCAGGACTATACCAGGGCTATTTGGATTCCCTGGTGCAGCCCTAACCCTGACACACATTCAGTTTAGGGTGTGATGGAAACCAACCACAAAAGTATTGTTGAGCCCCAGCTCAAGTCTGGGATCGTGCCCGGTATGCAAAAGCCAATAAAGATACCAGGGGTGAAAGTATAAAGAAGATTTATTGCTAGCAATAGAAGGTGCAAGCGGAATCATTGCACGTAACAAGCACACCGATTCTTAATTCTAAGCATCTTTTATACAGGAGTATTGGACCTTCATAAGCATTCTTGTTTGCTAATTGGTTATAAGGGAGTGACGCAAGGAGTTCTTTACTGAGCATGTCTCTATACCTGTGCTTTAGCTATGTATCTCATTTACATACATGTATGTTTCATTAGCATACTTTCTCCCCACCTAGGGGTGTGAATCTTAATATTTAAATCAGCTCTTTGCCCTAGTCCTCTGATTCTGCTTTTGTTTTCAAGCCTCCTTTATCTAAGACTGTCTCCTCCTTATCATTGCAGATGGGCATTAGTTACATAACAGAGACTTTTGCTTGGGCTTTGTATAGTGGTTTCTAGGTCGAACCTGACAGTATTACACAATTTTGAGTAATATTTTTGTGACCATTTTTCTTTTTTGGGACATTCTTATTTCCATGAATGCACGGCTGGGTTACTATAGCCATGATTAACAGGCTAATCACATCTCAAGTGTAAGATCTGCTAGGGACCGTAGTTATCTTGTTATCTGAGTTTTTGAAATCACGGTGATATTTCATAAACATGTAAATTTTAGAACGCACATATATTACATTCTTGAATTATGTTCTGTTTTTATTAACACAGATTTCCAACAGCGATTTTCACTGATGTAATTCAGAAACAAAGTAACATGCATTTTATACTTAAAACAATAAATGACAAACAAACCTCCCCTCAACCATAGACACACAACTTCACTTCCTATTTGGCTTAAGTTGTACAGTATGAAATTTAAAAAGAAGCAAAGCTATTGGAGATTCGCTCTTTAAAGTATGGATACACAGCAAAGTAATAAAAAAAAGATGGAAGAGGAGGACTTGCAGATTTATTTTTAATGCTTTTTTTTTTTTACTAATATGAGCCAAATGCAACTAAGTGCAGCACTTGAAACAACTTTACTGAACTTTTACAGTGGCTGGCTCCTCAGACCAGATATTATTCATCATAAACACTCTCAAAAAAATCAATGGACCCTTGAGAACTCTATCAGTTGAGAATCTGGTTGATTTGAGTCTGTGCTGCATTCAGCAGGCTCATAGCTTACAGAATGAATCTTAGCACCAAGAGAATCCAGGAATGTTGTGGATGCAATTGTAAAAATGAAAGTATCTAATAACCAGGAATCCTGGACCCAAAATCCACATTTTTTTCATATTTAAAATGAAACATTACTATATACATATATATATTAGTGGCATTTATTTTTATTCATGGAGAAATGTGGATTTTGAGTTACTTTTTTAAATCTGAAAATTAGGGATTTTTTTAACAAAGCAAATCGGGATCCCTGCTCATAACCCAACTACTCCTATTGATAATTAGATGTCCAAGGTGCAATAAACTATAAAATATATAGTTCGTAAAAACTGAGGATGAAATGAAGACTTTTAAACAATAGAATATGTCGGGTATATGTTGCTGGCATGGGAAAGTATCTTGCAACACATGGAATATTTAGTGATATGCAAAGCACGTACAGCTGATGTGAGTCTTGATCCACTTGTGCTGAGAGTCACAATGCAGAATTAGTACTATATGGAGCGCAAAGCGAAGTGTCAAAAATAACTACCAAGAGTATGTAGAGCTCTCCACTTAACACATTTTCTTGGGCAAAAATGAGCACTGCTATTAGTGGTGGCAACTTCATATGGAGCTGTGTCCTTTTACACCCAATATAAAGGTAGTTGTGTAACACATCTTGGCTCTGAATTTGGTTAGACAAGCCTTCGAGATACATTCCTGGTATGCTTTCACACCTTCAAGGGTGCCCTTCAGCCCCAAACCCAGCTCTGCCATCTGCGGCTTGTCCAATGAGAACAGACTGAGATGGTCCAAAAGATCACCTCCCTGATTTAAAGCACCTCAGCTTCACCTACCTCACTTAGGTCTTGCCAGTTCTTAGCAGAGGGGATATGCCAGCTGAAAGAATCACACCCTTCACTGCTCATGTGCTCAGAAATTTTAGATCCCCATTTCCATAGAAGAGGCCTACCTGGGTGGTCGAATGCTGTGAAGTCACACTTATCCTCAACAGTAAGTGTGTTGAAAGAGATAACAAAAGGATTTATTATTAACACCCCCCCCCCCCAAAAAAATTTTTTTTTACAAAAAACAACACACACATAAGACACCATTAACTGTATTAGGAGACAGAGCTATAAGAACAAACAAACAAAAAAACAAATATCAGAACAATAATCTGTTTTTTTTATTTTAAACTGCAATGTAAGAATGCAGCTCCTAATCCATTCAACAGATTAAAAGCAGGTTCTACCTCTGCACCCCTGTTTGGACCTCCTACAAGTTTTTCTGTCAGCCTGTTTCTCTCTGCCCACTGGCTGAGGGCCTAAAGTCATTTCCTGTGACCAGGAACAAGCTAGACAAGCACTTGTTCCCCAGGCAAGATTTAAGTATAGTTTGTTATTTGGCCATTGAAATATGTCATTCATTGGATTCCTGAGGAGTTCATCCTTTGCACCCCACAGCTGCATCCACACATGCAGGCATATGAAGTTTGTAGCATCATAAACCTCTTTGTGGCATCACAAACCATACACGTTGCATATTAAACCATGCATGATGCTAGTAATTTGCAGCATGGGGGAAAAATGTGCTACCAGGATTTTCTGTTAGCAAAAAATCCCAGGAAAGAAGTGTGGGAAAGAACACAAAAACAGCATGCACAGGGACAAACACAGAGATCAGGCAGCTCAAGGCTGGCATTAGGGAGCCCAAGGCGGCCTGCTCCCCTGCCTCCAGGTGTCAGTCCCCAGCTGGCTGGAGTGCAGGATGCTTCAGCGCAGGGGCATTGAACATGTGGGGATAGGGAAGTAAGTAACCCTTGGCTGGCTGCTCCCCCATCTCCATGTGCTGCTCCCCTGCTGACACCCTATTCCCCAGCCAGCCCACTTGCCCCTTCCCCTTCCCCCTTCCACAGCACATGGAGCCTGGCTGGGAGCTGGGACGATGTAGGCATCAGCCGTTTGCCGGAAGTGGGACAATGTGTCCCAGAACAAAGGGCATGTGCAGACGGGTGTGTTGTGATATGAAGTAGTAGCACAAATTTGCACCACTGCTATTTATGCCACTGCAAGTGCATGCCACTGCTTATCTGGACGCAGCCCAGGAGTGCATTTGTTTACCAGACAAGAAGTCTTTTCTGATCCAATTCTGACAAGGGCAATATTTGTAGTCTTTCAGGCAACAAGATTACTAATCCAATATACTAAAGACACTGTCTCTCACTTAATTTCCCCACTGTGAGAAATGTCCTTCCCTGACCAGTCTGTTGCCAGGTGTTATTCCTCAAAGTCGCTTCTTTTAACATGTAAGTTCATCATAGTCTGGAAAGGTCTGGCTCAAGTATGTCAGACCATAATCACAGAGGTCTGTCAGATCAGCCATTCAACACACTCGCATCAGATGCTAATTTCAGTGATTAGCAAGTGTGAATAGGTGAGGAATGCTTCAGTTAATTATTGCTCCACTAAACAATCTTGGCCAATACATAAAAGAAAAATGACATTTATATCAGATAGCACAGTCCATACTGATATAATAAGGATAAAGCTAAATCTGGCTTGATACTACCTATACTATACATGCCATATCAGTAAATTAAACTCAAAAAAATATGCCTGATATTCTATGAGCACCTCAAAATATTGCAGGTTTGCTACAGTATTCTTCACAAAATGCTGGATTTGGGAAGCTATACTATTTTTCAGCACATGAATCGAGCAGCAAATTAGTCAGTTACTGCTTACTTCACTGGAGTCAGTTGGGACTATATGGGCACTTCCCCATATGCAGGGGCATGTTTGCTGTGGCAAATAAAGCAATGGCACAAATTTTTGCCACTGCTTTTTGCTGCTGTGCAAGTCCCAGTGTTTTGTGGCACCTCAGACAGCTTTGAGATGTGTGCACTTGTCTAGATATGTCCTATAGTTGTAAACAAGAGTCCTGATGATCCTATGTCTCAAACTGCCACATACATGATTAACTTGTTCAGACAAGCTAGGATTCATGAACCCAGCTACCTTCAGTGTAGGAGGAAGGAGCTAAGAGTCTTCAAAATACAATAGTATTTAGAACCTGTGTGCTGTACAATATTTTTGTGGGTATTAGATGTGTTAAAG
The DNA here is from genome assembly GCF_000455745.1 of Alligator sinensis. Taxonomy (NCBI): domain Eukaryota; kingdom Metazoa; phylum Chordata; order Crocodylia; family Alligatoridae; genus Alligator; species Alligator sinensis. The sequence goes on from NW_005842310.1 coordinate 1,590,205, forward strand.
TAGCCCTTATTAAAATCCTTTTTTATAAATTGAAGATGATTTTTTTTAATGTGATGCTTTTACCAGTATGTAAAATGTATGGATACAGCTGCATAAAAGATATCAGTCCTCGGGTGATAAAATTACAATGTAATCTTTGCCTTAAATGTTTATTATGAAAAAAGTCCTTACCAATATCAGGATAATGGACTTTTGGTCCATCAATGAAAGGTATTTCATAGCCAGCAAAACATTTCCCACATAAACAAATCATCTTTATAAAGTTACTCATTTTAATACCCTCATATAAAATTGAGTATATCTGGGCAAGCAGATGATCTGTTATTAATAAATACTGCTTTCTATTACCATATTACCTAATGACCAGCATGTAACAACTTGAATAGTGGAAATTAAAATGAGATTTTATAAATCAGGAGCCTTGAGATCTTAACATTATATCACTTTTTTGTATGACTGATGTACATACAGAACAACAACTATAATTTTACATTTGGGTGGTTGATTTTGTGGTTGATTTGGACAATTGTGTCAGGAGCAGCAGAGTATATTGCTGTGATACCTCCTTCATATTTGTGGATCAGGCATTGAGTTGTTATATGCTCGGTGGTTTGTTCTGGGTTACCACAGTCGCATGCTGGACAATTTTTAACTTTCCATTTGTGCATCAAGTAATTTTCCATTTGTGCATGTGTGAATAGGGAAGTATTTAATCCGAATTCAGATTCAGCTGATTCAGAGGTCAGTGATTTGATTCAGAGATTCAGATCACTGTCCCAAATCAATTCAGCCAAATCAGCTTTGGAAGATTCGGTGCTGATTTGAAGAGATTTGGAGATTCAGCTATAGACTATAATTGGGAATCACTGAAATACCTATAAGTTTGTCACTTTTTGTCAGATTTAGATTAAAACAGCAGGGATGATAGCCCCTGCTGAGGCCATGAAGCCTGCCAAGTTTCAAGTATTTAGGTACAGGGGTGTCTGGGAAACTGCACCTCAAGTTTCTGAAAGCAAAACTTGTGACATATGGCTTTGTGTGTGTGTTAAGGCACAGCGGGATGAAACCAGCAGGGATGGTGGCCTGTAACAGGGGACCTTCCCAGTGCTCAGGCAGACACAGTTCACAAAAGGGACAGAAAGGCTTCAGACAGAGGCATATGTGCTATTTCTACATCCCTCCCTCAGAGCACTGTGATTGGAAGGGGACTCAGGGAAAGATCACAGTCACTAGCCAGCTACAGATCTCAGTCTTTCTCTATCTGCTCCCCCTCCCTCTTCTCAGTTTCTGTTCCCCTGAAAGACTGCCTTCCAAATCTCTGAATCTCCGAATCTTTTTCCAAATCTTTTCTGAATCGATTCAGATGGGTTTTTTTTTTTGTTTTGTGATTCGATTTGGATTCAGCAATTCAGCCTCTGAATCGGGCAGAATCTTCTCCACATTGAATTGGTGACCGAAGCTTTGCACCCCGTTATCAAGTTTCTGCATCTCCTATGGTTTATAAAGATATGATTTAGAATTGTCCAGAAGCATCATGGGAGAGCAAAGTCAGGGACCTTCCACATTGGATCTATCATAAGATGTTTATTTGGGACTTTGTATTAACTCAATTTGGTTCTGCAAACTTCATCAGGTTTGAAGTCACATTGTTGAAGCATGTGGATCCAGAAGGGCTTATATGACTCTATGTGAAAGACTAATATGCCTCCTTGGAGGCCAACATTGGCTCCAAAAATGGATGGCTTGAAACCCTCTGGGTCTAGTTGCGGGGGGGGGGGGGGGGGGGGGGGGGGAGGAGTGTGGGGAGGTGGTGAGAGCGACCTAACTGTAGGTTTATACTACAGATCACCAAACCAGGGGGAGGAATTCAATCTGTAGTTCACCCAAGAATTCATTGAGGATGCACATGCATGCGATATGGCTGTCATGGGTGATCTAATTATCCAGACATCTCCTGGGAGGAACACACGGCCAAGTTGTATTGGTCACGATCCTACCTGACCTGTGTCGAGGAGCTCCTGACTCAGGAGGTGCATGGGCCAACCAGACGTGATGCTCTGCTAGACTTGGTCCTAACCAAAGGAGACGACCTGGAGACTGACTTAAATATAGAGGGAAGTCTGGACAACAGCAACTATGAAAACATCATGTTCGCTGTTCAACGTAAGGCAGACAAATTGGATAGCAGGATTGAAGTCTTTGGACATCAAGAATGCAAATTTCAACAAGCTTAGGTCACTAGTAGAGCAAGTGCTGTGGAACCAGGGACTGAAGGTGAAAGGTGTGCAGAAAGACCAGTTGTTCCTTAAGGACACAATCCTTGAAGCACAAAGGAAGTGCATTCCCATGTGGAGAAGAAGTAACAGAAAGGCTGGGAAGTCCTCTTGGCTAAATGGGGAAATCACAGTCCTCTTAAGAAGAAAGAGGCTTATAAACAATGGAAGCTTGGGGTGGGCCAGAAAGAGGACTATTTCATGACGGCCTGTATTTTCTGTCAGGACTATTTTACCCAATAGGCAGGTTAAAGTGGCGACCCAACTTAGATTAGCAATGGGAATCAAGGACAAGAAGAAGTCCTTTTTTAGGTTCATAGGGAACAGGAGGAAAACACAATGGGGAGTGTGGGGCCATTGCTTAGCAACTCAGGAGAGCTGGTTACCAGTACCCAGAAGAACGCTGAACTCCTGAATGACTACTGTGCCATGGTCTTTCACTGGACCAAGGGGAAAACCATACCAGGTAGAGTAGAGGATGAGCACAGTAGGAATAATTGCCTTCCTACTATTTTGCCCTACAATTGGTGTGTGACCAATTAAAAAAATTAGATGTATACAAGTCCCTGGGACTGGATGACCTGCATCTGAGAGCACTGAAGGAGCTGGCCAAAGTCATTGCAGAACTCTTGGCAAAACTCTTCCACAACTTATGTCACTCTGGATAAGTCCCTGAGGACTGGAAGAGGGCCCATGTTGTGCCCATCCACAAGAAGGGCAGAAGGGATGACGCGGGTAACTATAGGCCAATCAGCCTAATTTCCATCCTAGGGAAAATCCTAGAAAAGTTCATCAAGTAATTTATTTGCAATAAGCTTCCAGAAGGTAAGATTCTGAATGACAGTCAGCATGGCTTTGTCATGGGCAGGTCTTGCCTTAGCAACCCCATTTCCTTTTATTACCAGGTAACTCACCACCTGGACACGAGAGAGCAGGTTGACATTGTATACCTTGACTTCCAAAAGGCCTTTGATCTAGTATCCCACAATGTCTTGGCAAGAAAATTGAAGGATTGTGGGCTTAACTCCAAGACAGTCAGGTGGGTGAGAAACTGGCTGCAGGATAGGATCCAGAGGACCTAGACAGGTTACAGGGGTGGGCAGATGAGAACAGGATGGGTTTCAAAACTGACAAGTGCAAGGTGCTGCACCTGGGGAGGAAGAAACAGCAGCATACCTACAGGCTGGGGAACTCTCTCCTCATCAGTGCAGAGGCAGAAAAGGATCTTGGAATCATTATTAATGCCAAAATGAACATGGGCTGGCAGTGTGGGGACGTGGTCAGGAAGGCCAACCATACCTTGTCATGCATCCACAGATGCATCTCGAGCAGGTCCAAGGAGGTGATCCTCCCCCTCTATGCGGCACTGGTCAGGCCACAGGTGGAGTACTGCGTCCAGTTCTGGGCGCCGCACTTCAGGAGGGATGTGGACAGCATTGAGAGGTTCAGAGGAGGGCCACCCACATGATCAGGGGGCAGCAGGGCAGGCCCTACGAGGAGAGGCTAAGGGACCTGAACCTGTTATACAAGAGAAGGCTGGGGGGGGATATTGGTCACAAGCTGGCAGAGGGTAGATTCAGACTAGACATCAGGAAGTGCTACTTCACAGGCAGGGTGGTTAGGACCTGGAATCAACTTCCAAGCAAAGTGGTGCTGGCTCCTACCCTGGGGGTCTTTAAGAGGAGGTTAGATGAACACCTTGCTGGGGTTGTTTGACCCCAGTACTTTTTCCTGCCATGGCAAGGGGTCAGACTTGATGATCTGCTCAGGTCCCTCCTGACCCTACCAACTATGATACTATGAGTCACACTGAACAAATCTGTGTCATCCTGGAGAGAAGTGGGCAGCATTGTGCTGCAGGGGTCAGTGCCCAATCCAGTACTTTTCAACATCTTTATTAACGATTTGGATGTGGGGATGAAGAGCTTGCTGGCCAAGTTCATGGATGACACCAAGTTATGGGGGAGCATGGTCATGCTTTAAGATAGGCTTCAGATACAGGCATACCTAGACAGGCTAGCAAGTTGGGTGGATTGGAACTTGATGAAGTTCGACATCGAGAAATGTAAAGTTCTCCACTTCAGGATGAGCAACCCCCAACACACCTAAGGCTTGGTGGCACCGAAGTGACTAGCACCACAAATTAAAAAAACCTGGGGTAATAATAGACCACAATATGAATATGAATCGGCAGTGCAATTCTGTAGCCAGTTAGGCAAATAATACTCTGGCATGTATCAATCGATGCATCTCCAGCAAAAGGAGATTCTTCTGCTGTACTTAGCACTGGTGAGACTGCAGCTGGAGTACTGCATCCAGTTTTGGGCACCACACTTTAATAAGGATATGGACAAGCTTGAGGGAGTCCAAAGAAGAGCTACCCATATGATCAGAGTCATAAAAGGAAATAATTTAAAAAGAAAAGCTACCCATATGATCAGAGTCATATGAAGAAAGGCTGAGGCATTTGGGACTCTTCAGCCTGAAGATAAGAAGGGACCTGGTAGCAGCTTATCACTACACTAGGGGAGTACATCAAGGGCTTGGTGAGCAACTCTTAACCAGGGCACCCAAGGGGAAAACCATGAGTAATGGCCACAAACTCCTGGAAGACAAATTCAGGCTCAACATTAGGAATAACCTCTTCACAGTAAGGGTATCCAGACTGTGGAATAAGCTCCTTCCAGAGGTGGTGCAATCACCTACCCAGGAAATCTTCAAGAGGAGACTAGACAATCACCTTGCTGGGGTCACCTGACCCCTAATTATCTTTCCTGCTTGGTGCAGGGGGCTGGCCCTGATGATCTTCCGAGATCCCTCCTGGCCTTACAATCTATGAATCTATGACTTACGGGTGAGGGGTGGTGAGGGGCATTAGTGAGGTTCTGGTGAATGGGGAGGTCTTTGTTTCCTTTACTTCACTATACTTCTTGTAGAGTTCCTGCCTTGTGAAAAAATGGGTGGAGAAGCAGTGTGTGACAGCATGGGTATCCAAAGTGATGAGGCCCACTTGAGGGTTCCAGTGATGCACCATATTCAAGAGTTCAGTTGGAAGTCAACAAGCTGAGCGTGACTGCTTTTGGTCCATATCAATACAAAAGGACCTCTTGACAAAAACACCAAATGAGAGGTTAATTGTCAATTACATTGGATAATGACATCGATATCTGTATAAGCTCCTACTGCCATTAGCACAGATAATGTAAAGGAGGGGATAACCCCAATGAAGAAATGGAAGTTAGTTCATGGAGATGGTATCCTCCCAGAAATTTTCCATCATGTCGGTCTCAAGGGATTCCAAAGGTAGGTGAAACTGTACACCAAAACTATGGAATTTGGATGCATACCAAAAGAATGGCAGGAAGCAATGGTCACTGCAATAACTCAAACTCGGTAGCCCAAACAATGAACTGGGAAGCTTTGGCCAATATCACTCCTTTGCACAACCTACAAACTCTTAGAATGTATCATTTCAGAAGAATCAGACTTTTATTGAGCCAGTGATCCCCAAGGAATGAGTGGGATTATAGCCTAAGAAAAGATGCTGTGACCAAGTTTTGGCCCTTGAAACATACATTAATGCTGGTTTTTAGGAAAAAAATCAAAGACTGGTGCAGCCTTTGTAGACCTGTCATCAGCCTTCAATATGGTCTGGATTCAAGTTTTGATGCTGAAGCTCACAAAGATTATGAACTGATGTGTAATATTTGGCCTTATATGGAACAATGCTGAGTGATAGGCAGCTACATGTCAACCTGGGTGACAGAGTCAGTTTGCCCTGATTCCTCAGCAATGGACTGCCACAAGGTTCAGTACTCACACCAATGCATTTTAATGTATACACAAGTGATAAGCCACCAACAAAGTAGTGCAAATTTGTATATGCAAATGACCTTTCTTTGGTAATGCAATCACTTACCTTCCATGACATTGAGTCCACCTTGAATAAGGACCTGAATACCATGGAGGAATAGCATTATACTGTAATAACACAATGTGGGTTTTCCTCTTTTGCAGCCAGCTCTACCCTCTCATAGCACAATTTAGAAGCCCACGTTAGTTCATTCTACTTTTTATACAGCTACCATATCACTGAGGACCAGGAGAATAGTGAAGTGGGTGTGCAGCAGACATCAGGGGTTTTAAGGAAATGTAAGGAAGTTGCCAAATAGAGACAGCTATCACACTGTTACAGAAGCTGACAAGAATAGATCCCCAGAAGGGCATGGAGAAGGAGGTCATTCAATAAAGAACATTGTAGAAGAGGAGAGTCATTATTTTTTGTCCCAGTGAGTATTTAAGGATTCCTTGAAAAGAGGGATAACATTAACAGGAACGAATGAGATATTGGGTCAGATTATCCTAAAGCCTTGACTCTTCTTGCTAACACTTTAGTGTTTCTGATCATGACCAGAAAAACATCAGACCTTAGACACCTATGGACTTGCAATATTTCTACATTTAGGTGTTACCTATGAGAGAGTTTTGACAATCTACGTTTGTATGTAGGCACCCAATAGACAATTATTGGAAAGCTGTATTTGTACAAGTTTAAATAGTAGTAGCTCCAAGACAGAATGCATCCATGGTTTAGAAGAACTGATGATTATGAACTTAAGAAATAGAGGAGCAAAGGGTTTGTCTTTATGAAGTCTCCTTCTGAGTAGCTTCACAATTCGTTTCCACAAAGTTGCTTTGAGAGAGTGAGTTTTCAAAACTGATCCCATTAAAATCCGTAGGAATTCAATCACTGATTTCATTTGATACAGGTTAATAAAGAGCTTTGTGAATGCTCTCTGCTGTCTTCAACCTAAATCATGCAAAATGTTGTAAGGCTTATATCCTGAATGAAAGTTGGTTTTCACTCTGAAATAGAATGGATTAATTTTAAAATATTTTTTCACAAGAGATGATTTCTTCAAAAATCAATTTTGGGGATAATTTTTTTTTTTTTTTAGATTTTATTTGAAAAAAAAAGTTCATCAAAATAATTCATTCCACTTTGGGCTGATCTCTACCTAATATTTTCAGACAGAACTGAATTAATATGAGTTAATATTGAACATTACTCTTTTATGGTACCGTAGTTCCTGAGGATTTTAGTTTGGGTGCTTCTTTCTCAAATTATCCAGTATGGACAAGGCTGCATAGTGAACTCCAGAAAGCATCTTTGGAGTCATCTGGCCATACTGCTTTATGGAAGAGAGTTCCCAGAGAACTCCTCCTATAGATGAGAGATTGGCATGAGGCTACAGATTAGGCTGAGAGGTTCAGGAGGATGCAGATTAATGTTGAACTAAGTCAAATGTAAGTGGTTGGATTTGGGAACTCAAATGAAAATATGCAAACTGAATGTTTAGAAGTTCCTGAATTAAACATTTTCTTAAATCCCCACTGCAAGAATAAAATACTATATTTTGATTATTTATCCTGGTTCAGGTCAAACCCAAATTTTGAAATATCTGATTTGAGTTTTGAGCATTTTCTTAGCACTGTACTAATGAAATAGATCTTAATGAAATGTGATGTCCAAAATGTGTCAAAGGAATATTTTACAGTGCATATATTTTTTGTCTATTAATCAAGCAAGGTAGCAGATTCTCTGAGTGTCTGATGTAAAGTGACTAATATAATTAGATGTTCATTTAATAAAGTGTGTTGCTCTACTTTATCACCAAAAACATCATCAATTTAACGAAAAATAAAGTTAGGAAAGGTGACAGAAGTGGATGGAAGGCTGATCAGCAATTCTTGAAACAGCAGTTGCTAATACACTTAGTGCCTAAATGTTTTCCTATGAATTAACCTTCTCTTTAAATGAAATAACGTATCAAGTTAATTAGCAATGATATACATGTAAATGCTTCTACAAATATTTATTTAGTTATTTACAATGTAATTAAAATTAACTAAGTAGGAGGACACTTAGATCATAAAGGCCAGGGCCAGACTGACCTAGTAAGTGTCTTCACGTAGGTTTTGAAACACCTAAAAAAGCTATTTATATCTTTTCCCAGAATGGAAGTGATGGCTACAAAATGGTATTTTAAGGTTTGTTTGGGGGAATTGGCTTGTAGGTAAATATATAGGTGTTAGAACAATAGTCCAGAGTGGCAGCAAGGGTTAATTGATTTCTAAAGGCCTGGTCACACAGCTCTCAAAGCCTTTAAGGCAGATGGGGTGTCTAACACAACAAGGCCAATGGATAAACACATAGCCTGGGAAATTCTGGGCATGTACCACACTGTTCCATAACATGAGATAAGGTGGCACCAGCTCAGAAGGCCCAAGAGTGGAGGACCTGAGAGTTCTGGTTTTGGGGGAACAGACCAAATTAGGAGGACACCGGGAAAGCCCAAATTAGGACGTGGGCATATGATGGGCTTGTGAAACAAAGGAATAAGCTGACAGGACAGAACATGGACAGAATGACAACCACAGAAAGACCAATCAGCAATGCCCATGGATGAAGTTATCAGGAGGGGAAAAATACAAAAGAAAGGACTTTTGAACAGCAAAGGGTACCCGTCCCTAAAAGGGGTCCTTAAGAGGGGTCCCCAAAAGGGGAACCAGAAGCACCATGGACAGAGGGCATACCACAAGGGCATACCACCATTTTTCCCCATTTTTCACTCCTTTTACCGTGGGGGAAAAGGATGAATCCCTGTCATCCTCGAGGTTGAGGGCCTGTTTCTCTTTCCTTGTACCTGTAAATGGAAGGGGGTAAGATAGTGTTAAACAGAATATACAGAGCAGCAAAGGGTCCCCACGGTGGGAACCCAAGGTCACCATGGACACAGGGCACACTACCAAACTATCTCACCCATCCCACTTCAGGGGTGGGGTAGGTCTTGGCCTTCAACCTCCAGGCTTCTGACATATGACATTCAAGAAAGAACCACAGGGGGAAGATCGCATACTGGTCAGATGTATCTTGGCTCTAACAGCCTTAGGACTGGTAGGTATAGAATCGGGAGTGGGTGATAATTTTGTTTGCCTTGCCTGCATTAGTCTTACCTGTTATTACTATGTAACAATAACATTTGCCTATTATTAAATGGAAAAAGTTGTGGTCAATCTGAGGGTTTGGGTCCACCCAGAACAAGGTATCTGGGTCATAAATCCAGTGCCAGCAGGCTACATTGGTAGGAGTGTTGCCAGCAGATCAAGGGAAGTGATTATTCCCTTCTATTTCAGCATGGGTGAGGCCACATCTGGAGTACTGTGTAGTCCAGCAGAGGGCAACAAAAATGTTGAGGGGGCTGGAACACATGACTTATGAGGAAAGGCTGAAGGTGTATTTAATTGCAGCCTGGTCTTATTTAGTCTGGGGAAGAGAAGACTGAGGGGGTATATAATTGCAACCTTCAGCTACCTGAAGAGTGGTTCCAGAGAGGATGGAGATAGACTGCTCTCCATGGTAGCAGATAAAAAACAAGGAGCAATGGTTTCAAGTGGCAGCAAGGCAAGTTTAGGTTAGTTATTAAGAAAAAAAAATCTCTTGCTAGGAGGGTAGTACAGTACTGGAACAGGCTACCCAAATACGTTGTGGAATCTCCATCTTTGGAATTTTTTAAGACCCAGATAGACAAAGCCTTAGCTTGGATGATATAGTTGGGGATTGTCCTGCTTTGAGCAGGGGGTTTTGACTAGATGACCTCATGAGGTCCCTTCCTACCCTAATTTCCTATGATTTTATGAATATGGTTAATTTTGAGGAAAGGTCCAATAAGGAAGTCAGATAACAGAAAGTGGATGTCTTGTCTACTGTCAACTGGCCTAATGTCAATTGGTAAGGGACGTCTGTAGAAAAGAATGTAAGTATAGAGAGCAACCAAAAATTATCACAAAACTAGATATACAGAAGATGCAAGCAATTCTCTGAAGTGCTTTTTCCAATCTTTGGGGCAGATCCAGGAGGTTGTGGTCATGTAGTCATATCCCCATTACACTGTATAGCATAATAAAATTATCCTCCCCCTATACTTATCACAAAGGGACTCCCCAATGGGCAGGTGGCCAGTTAGCTGGCACAGGTAGAGACCACTGCTGCTCTCCCTGGTTGAACCTGGCATGCTATGAGGCCACTTCTCACCAGGTAGGCCCCCTGCCCAGACAGAATAGGAAACCTAGAATGGTCAGGTTGGGAGCAGGGCCCACCGCTGCCACTGTTCTTGGCCATGCCCAGCACCTTACATAGCTTCTCTCTCCTTCTGAAACCCCTAGATGGATGGGGTACAACAATGCAGGGGTAGCCTGGAAGCAGGTACAGGAAGAGGGGACTTGCCCACTGCTGATGTCCCCAGGTAACTCAAGCATGATGTTTGAACTGCTCTTATCTTGCTCCTCTCCTGCTGCAGCAGTGGACTATGGGGACCAACTGGGCAGGGCGCTATGCTCAGCCAGGGACAGTGGTGGTAGTAGTTTTCATAGATTTCATAGACATTAGGGCTGGAAGGGACCTTGGAAGATCATCAAGTCCAGCCCCCCGCCCAAAGGGCAGGAAGTCAGCTGGATCCCAGCAAGAAAAGCATCCAGTTTGCTCTTGAAGGTGTTCAATGTAGGCGCTTGAACCACCTCCGGTGGCAGGCTGTTCCAGACCTTGGGGGCTTGGACAGTAAAGAAATTCTTCCTTATGTCCAGCCTGAAACGGTCTTGTAGTAGTTTATGACCTTTAAACCTAGTCGTCATCCCTAGGGGCGCTCTGGTGAACAAACGTTCCCCCAGATACTGGTGGTCACCCCTGATAAACTTATAGGTGGCCATCAGATCACCCCTGAGCCTGCGCTTTTCCAGGCTAAAGAGCCCCAGGGCTCTCAGCCTGTCATCGTAGGGTCTGCTTCCCTGACCTCTGATCATGCGCGTGGCTCTTCTCTGGACTCTCTCAAGCTTCTCCACATCCTTTTTGAATTGAGTAGCCCAAAACTGGATGCAGTACTCCAGCTGCAGCCTCACCAAGGCCCCAAGTCTCTTTCTTCCATAGTGCTAGCCAACATAGCACTGCCGAGCCTATAAGGATCCTGCGGGTTTTTCTTCCCAAGGTGGAGAACCTTGCATTTATCGGCGTTGAACACCATCAGATTCTCGTCCGCCCACTTGCTGAGCCTGTCCAGGTCAGCCTGGATCACCCGCCTGTCTTCTGGTATGGATGCTTTGCCCGAAAGTTTGGTGTCATCGGTGAACTTGGCCAGTCCGCTTCTGACTCCAGTGTCCACATCATTAATGAAGATGTTGGACAGTATGGGTCCAAGGACAGAGCCTTGGGGGACCCCACTGGTCACAGGACACCATGATGAGTGACTTCCATCAATTACTACCCTCTGGGTCCGACCCCGGACCAATTTTAATAGTTGGGTATCACCTTCCAGTGCCTGCTCCCTGGCCAGCAAGAAATATCTGCGAGTGATGGGAAGGGAGGTAGCAGGGAGCAGCTGCAGGAAAAAGGGACCTTCCTATCGCCAGTATTATGTCTGACTGAGCCTTGCATCCTGTTGAGCTGTTCTACACAGCCTGCAAGGCAGGAGTGGTGCTGGGGTTCCCCCATGCCCAGATTATCTGTGGGGGCAGCAATGGTAGCAGGTAGCCCCCCCCCCTTCCTGTTCATAGGTTCATAGATTCATAGATGTTAGGGTCGGAAGGGACCTCAATATATCATCGAGTCCGACCCCCTGCATAGGCAGGAAAGAATGCTGGGTCTAGATGACCCCAGCTAGATGCTTATCTAACCTCCTCTTGAAGACCCCCAGGGTAGGGGAGAGCACCAGCTCCCTTGGGAGCCCGTTCCAGACCTTGGCCACTCGAACTGTGAAGAAGTTCTTCCTAATGTCCAATCTAAATCTGCTCTCTGCTAGCTTGTGGCCATTATTTCTTGTAACCCTGGGGGGTGCCTTGGTGAATAAAACCTCAGCAATTCCCTTCTGTGCCCCCGTGATGAACTTATAGGCAGCCACAAGGTCGCCTCTCAACCTTCTCTTGCAGAGGCTGAAAAGGCCCAGGTTCTCTAGTCTCTCCTCATAGGGCTTGGTCTGCAAGCCCTTAACCTGTCATGATATGTCATATATGGCATGGCCATAGCCTCTGTATCAGCAATTTAAAAGAAAATTGTTAAATTATTGTGGTTCTTTAAAATTGGGTAGTGAACTCAGGACAGGCAGTCATTTAGACTATCCCAGGGGAACCTTGCCCTCAACAACCATACTTAATGTGTATCAGTACAGTCATTTGGATCCTTATGCTCATGCCAATCTGTTAGTATGGCATTGTGCCCACACAAAAGTTGGTTATCCTGTGTCCAAGGGTATAGTTGCCAAGCAATACTTTTTTATGAGCAGTTTACATCATTCTGCAAGTTCCATTTCTGTGTAGGAATTCCTACATTTGGGCACTTAAGTAGTAGCCCAAAATGCCTCCTTATTGACCATCTTGTGTCATAAAAATACCTTAACTGTTTCAGGAACAGAAGACTTATGGAGCATTTAGTACTAAATTATCGACCAAATTATCAATTAATAAAACTAAATATGGTTATACCTGCTAGTCATTTCTGTATTTGTTTACAATTTATGGTTCTGTTTATTTCCTATAAGCTTTGCTACAAGTTAGAGGGTTAAATTAGTCAGGCTGGACATTAGAAGACACTATTTCACAGTCAGGGTGGCTAGGATCTGGAACCAACTTCCAAGAGAAGTGGTGCTGGCTCTTACCTTGGGCATCTTTAAGAGGAGGCTAGACAATTACCTAGCTGGGGTCATATGAGCCCAGTACTCACTCCTGCCCAGGGCAGGGGGTCAGACTTGATGATCTGCTCAGGTCCCTTCTGACTCTACATCTATGAATGCTAGAAAAAAAACATTTAAACAGATAAATCATCAACTCTTATAATTTATACAAATTAAGATTGTAAAATAAGAATGCTGCATCCTATGTTAACGTTGGTTAAAAGAGGCTATGAATCCTAAGAATTGGTGCAAGACACTAGACAGTTTCCAGCCTTGTGGCATGTTACGCATGGGATGTGTTTTATTTATGTCATAGTAAGTATTACTATGAGTTGGAAAGATTTCTGAGAAGTTGCACGGTAATGTGTACTATGATCTTAGCCCATTGGACAGGGCTGGAGCCAGCTGTGTGGTTGACAGACAGCTGATTGTCAGTCCCTGGCCCCCAGGCACACCAGAGTCTGGAACCAGCTCCAATGCAGTAATGGGCTGCAACCAACAAATAGCTACTTGTCTTTTCCAGACCCCTCTTCTTCCCTGCACCACACAGAAATTTTCAGCCAACTCCAGTGTAGAGAGGGGGCTGGGAGCAATGAACAGATGTTTTGTCTGTCCCACCCATTCCACTGCACCAAAGCTGGTTCCAGACTGCTTGGTAGCTTGTTTTGTCTTCCCGGTTTACTAGAGGCAGTCCCAGCCCCAACACTGTACCAGACCAAATGAGGACCTCTGGCATGATCTCTATGGAGCAGATCCACAATAGAATAACATGCATTACTTAACATGATTCTTGGCATATTCGTTGCCCAAAAAGTCCTAAATATACAATCATACGATAGCACTTAGCATGTGTTTTCCTGCTTGAATGTGCAGATACTCATGTTTTAAGTGCAGTTAACACATCCTAAGCAGAACATGAAGCAAGTATACTTCCAATTTTACACACACACACACACATATATATATATATATATTTGCTATGTATATGTGTCTGTACAAGCAGTATGAAGACTAAGAACCTGCCACAGAATACCACTGTAACAGTAAAAGGGGAATAGCTCCATGTGGAAAAATATTTTATTGTATTATAGTACATTACAGATAAAGAATTTCACTTATGCATATTAAGTTTAAGATGCTGACAATAAGCATAATTATGTGAGTAAGTTTACAAAGTAATGAAATTCATGGCAATTCAGAGGTATGGGTTTTCTGTACCAGTCTGTTCGTAGTTTAGCATCTACAGTAAGAAGGGGGAAAAAAAATATTAGACTTTTTTTTTGCTGCTTTGTGAATGTAAAGGATGTGTGTCATGTACCAAAACCACAAATGCTGCTTCTGCAGAATAATTAATGAAAGCAAAAATCAATTCTAGAAAGTTTTTCATAGAACTCTAAGGAAGATTGTCTATGAACTCTTATTGACTTTTTACTGAGAGTTAGGTCCCAACTTCTCTAGAACCATTTGAAAATCCCAGCCTTTATATTCCTGGGTTTTTTCTTGTCTGCCTTTTGTGCTAATAAACCAAAAAAAAAAAAAAGTTAATATAGAACAGGCTTACATTTCTTTGTACAGTAAAACCTTATGACTCAAATAGTGTTATTGATGAGGATGAACCTGGTGTTAAAAGGATTTGGCATGCACTTTGTCCTTCTGGGCCAGTTGAAGCAAAGAGGGAGGGGGCCTCAGTGCTCTTTTTCAGCTTCCTTTGGAGAGCACAGGCAGCAGCTCTGCTAGACTTTCAAGGTTCAGTGTCTTTCAGGGTTGCCAGAAGAGAATGGAAGGCATATGGCCAGCCACTATGAGGCTTTTGCACATGCATTTAGATACCACATTAACAGGAACCTTCAAAATCTAAAAAAAAGATTAGACAGAAGTATTGCAGTACTCAGTAGGGGTCTGTTTGCTGTCTGTGCCTAGCACCATGGTTGAAGCTCCTACATTCTGCAGTGATCCATCTCTGGATTGGCAGAGGGGCAATACTATTTTAAAACAATAGTGTTCTCAGCAGCTTGTCATACTTGTCATCTACCATTAGAATATGACAGGGAAAGCCCAAAATGAAGTTTTTCTTTCTTGTTGTCTTATGCTTCCAGAGTAGACAAATATAATAAATTAAATGTGTTTAGAAAACACCAATAAATAATTATTTTTAAATAGTATTTTTAAATTAGGAAAATCTACTGGTTTTAGAGTGAATGCCTTCAATCCAGCGTAAGTATAGCTTTCCTGAACACGGTGTATGGAAGTTCTAATCATACAAGACTCGAAGATTAAGAAGCTAGTTAAAAGGTTCAAATCTCCCTGCCTGGACACTTAAAATATTTTAACCAATACGCAACAGCCCTAATCTATTGCCAGGTTATTAGAAGAATGCTGAATTATCTCAGCTAAGATTCAGATTTGGAAAAAATCCACTGCCACTAAGTTGGATCTTACAATACTCTAGTTCTTAAGCAGGAAACATTGCACTGACTTTCAAGTAGTGATTTTTTTTTCAAAGCCTATTAGTACAGGAGGTGCATTTCTGTGCCAATAAAAATACATGCAACACATAACAAATTAAATAATTCAAAGCCTCCCATTGACCATTTCATGGTCTACCAGGCTGGCCAGCCTAGTGAGTAGAGCTTGGTGTGGATCTGGCAGTTGTAGGGGTAGGGGTCAAAAACCACAAGTCAGAGCCAAATTCCAAGCCCAGGTAAGAAGCCAGAAATCAGAAGCCTAGTTACCAAATCTGAATTATAATCCAGAGGGCAAAGTCTGAGAGTGAGTCAAACCAGGAGTCAGGTCTACAGGGCAACTCCAAAGCTAAAATCTAACAATGAGCCAAAAGCAAGGTCAGGAACCATGGAGCCAGAGATGTTACTAAGACAAAAGCTGCTCTGAGACTGAAGACCAGCATGTTATGCAGCAAGGCTCAGGTGTTGAAGGAGATCCTTAACAACAGCTTCAGGACCAATCAGAGGGAAGGGACTGGAGGTCAGCTGGCCTTGATTATTGTAGCTGGGTCAGCCAAATTTAACAAGGGCTACAGGACAGGACCTGAGTTTTACAGACCTGATGCAGGCTGCAGTGCAGAAACCGTATAGATTAGTCCTCAGGCCACTCCAACTGCTGGTGTCCATAAGGGAACATTAATAATTTCCTATGTGCCTAAACCAGAACCACCTAGGTCAGTGAGAAAAGTGGCAAGGATTTCAATGAGCTTCATATCACATATTTAGTATGGAGATGAAAAAATTCCCTAGAATGCTGTGCATATTTTGGTTCTCTTGGTTGATGTAATAGTTCTTAAGGATGCTCTAAGTCAACCTGTTTGAAAAAAAAAATGGTCCCAGATGCCATGAGATTAGATGTGGTGGAAAAGTTGTTTGTAACAACAAGAATAGCTGCAGTAACCAGGATACTCAGATGTGCAAAGGATGCTCTTTCCATATGAAACATTTCCAAAGACTAACAACGTCAACTAGTTTTTTTTCTGCTTCCTTCATTATTAAGCCTATACAATCAACCTAATTATTATTCATATAAAATTTTAAAAAAAACACTTTCCAGTAC
Source organism: Alligator sinensis (assembly GCF_000455745.1). Classification (NCBI taxonomy): domain Eukaryota; kingdom Metazoa; phylum Chordata; order Crocodylia; family Alligatoridae; genus Alligator; species Alligator sinensis. The sequence continues at coordinate 1,606,757 of NW_005842310.1, forward strand.
TATATATTAAAATACTTTAAATATTGCACATTTGAACACTCAGAATTCAAGAAATGGGGACAATAATATAGCATATAAACATTTAATGTGGTGTATCCACATAAATACATTTACATCTCCTGTGCATCTACATTGTGATTCAGCTTTTTAAGGGTATGAACACATTGTTTCTCAAATGCAAAGGAATAACACATTTGTCTACATATTTAGAGAAGTAGGTATCTTGCATAAAATGTCATAACACAAGAAAAATGTTGCAACATGCAGGCTCAAGAGGACACTGAATTTTATCATTTTCATTTTTTGGCCTTGGGCATTTAATTAGAAACCTAATATTCACATTAATTTTAAGAGGAGATGATGTTTTTTTTTTCCTCCCATGTTTTATAAAAGGGAAAAAAATGTAGAAAATAGGAGGCACCTTAAATTCTGTGGCACAAGGTACCAATTAACCAACTGGTGTTTATGATGCCATTAAAAACTACTTGAAAAATAATAGACGCCAGTTGGCCAAAGGACAACTAGATTACAGAGTAAATGTTCTATTGCAACTCTTAAACCACAGTCAGAAAGACTAAACTACTCCATCCTTCCTTGGTCACACGAGTAGTTGCTGTGAAGCCTTGTGATCTTCAACTGAAGCCAAAGGGTCTCTTTGTGTGAGTGAGGATCCTGAACGAACATTAAATGAAGAACTAGTGTTCTAAGAAAACTCATTAATAAAGCATAGGCTTAGTTAGGCTCCTGTTAAAGTCTATAACATTTTTCTATTGAACTGAAGTAGAATTGGACTGTGGATTATTTTCTCTTCTATCTCTTCCTATCCAATAACTGAGCCTGTTTTTGTTTTGTTTTGTTTTTTGTTACACTAGTTTAAACTAATGTAAAGCTGGGCTAAAAGTATGGCCCTCCTGTTACCACCTCTTGAAGACTTTTTCCACAATGCAAGTTTAGATTATGTTTCAGGTAAATATTCTAGCAGAACATGTTAGCTATTTTTATGATGTTTTGCTAGAAGTGATTCTGTCACTGCTATTTAGGTTGGTGTCACTAAACAATCTGTCAATAAAAAGCTCTACTACTGATGCAGCTACTAAATATAACCACAAATATGTGTGTATATGTATTAAAACAGGATGTAAAGTTTTTTTATATCCCTTTACAATTTGGGATTGTGCTTGCTTTGTGCAAAATAAGTCCCATCCATCTTTAAGACAAAATCCTCCTTTGAAATGTACCCTTTTCTAAGAAAAAAAAAATAGATATCTTATGAAGAAATATGTCTTTAAATTACTTCTGTTCTTTCGCTTGAACTATAATTACCAAAGGATTACCATGAAATGAGCTAAGGGCTGTAATTAATATTGTTCTCTTTTTCCTTGGATGAAACATTTAAATACAGTGCATTATTTCATTGATCTCCCTGGAGACAAAGTCATACCAATCCTTTTTTTAGAAACAAGTTTCCTAACCAATTTCCCTTTCTTATAACTTTGAACTGCATATTCTTTTTCAGTCCCAAATGTGCAAAAATACTTTCAGCATTACAATGAAATGGAAGACAAGAAGATAGGAGTCATGTTAACATTTAAACCCTGCATATATATTTCACACGTAATGATTAATAATTATTACATTCCTTTTTCCTTGCACTGGTCTGCTGATGGTTGCAGAGAGATTTCCTCTACAACAGTCTCTAGAATCTCTAAAGATCAGGAGTCAAATGAACTAATCATTTGGAATTTAAAGTATGCCTTTTTTATGCAAAGGAGAGAAAGTAACCAAAGAAAGAAATATTTTCCTAAAAAAAGAGATGTAGAAGGAAGAAATATAGAAGGAAGGCAGCAAGAGCTCTGTCCAATATACTTTCTCATATGAATATTTTATTCTTTGTTATAATACTCATATGAGTAAGGCTTACAACTGTGGTCCCAATGCTTATAACCACTGTAAGCTTGAAAGGGACTCAGCAGTCTTTCAGTACAACCACCAGCACAGTTGTAGGATCCACCATTTCTAACACGTGTGACTGGTGCCACCTTAGTGAGGGGCGGGGCGTGTGCCCCTCCCAGTGACAAGTCAGTAACCAGGGGGAGTCCCCCCACAGCTAAACTCACCAACTGGGGGGCATCCCCCCCCGCCCACAGCAAAGCTTACCATCCAGTAAGTGGCTGTGCTGCTCCCAGAAGCGGCTGTGGCACTCCCAGGTGTGGCTGCGGCACTTCTGGAAGTGGCCACGGCCTATGTCTGTTGCTCCCACTCCCCGGTTGGCACTCGCAGGGGGAGCACCAGTGCTCCCACCTGCCTCCCCTTACCCATTGCCTAAGTGGGGAGTACAGCCAGTCATGGGGTACACCAGCACTCTCAGGGGGTGCACATGCACCCCCATGCACCACCTACACCTTGCCACTGATTCCTAAACCAGCCAAGATTGTAGCCCATTGAGCCTCATTTTTAAAACCTCCAGTGAAGGAGATAACATAACCTAACATGCTTTTTTTCTATTTTTCTATTGTTCCTAGGCCTAAAAAGTTTTGGTATTTTTGTTTGCTGCTGTTGTTGTTTGGGGTCTGTCCCCATCCCTGTCCCCCACTCTCCGCCATGATTTAATCTAAAAATTCTTTGTTGCATTTTAAGCCTTTTGTCTGCTGTACTGCCATCTCTGGCAAGGGAAAACATTTTCTTTCTCTATCTTTATCTTTTGATGATAACCTTTCAAATATTTAAAAAGTACTATCTTGTTTTCGATGTATTTCTTTTTCTCCAAATTAAGCATACATACTTCCTTCAACCTTTCTCTGTATGTTCTGCATTCCAAGCATTTTCCATCTTTGTCAGTTACTTCTGGACTGTCTCCAGTTTTTCTACATCCTTCTTAAGATGTAATGTCCCAAACTGGACACAGTACTTCATCTGAGTCCTAATCAATGTCAAGTAGAGTGCTATAATCTCCTTTGTCTTGCATGCAATGGTTCTGTTAGTGCAACTCATACTTGAATAGTTTTTCGCGGACAGCATCATATTTCACATTTACAGTGAGTTTGTGATTCACATTAACTCCAGATACTTCTTTCCAGTGCTATTGCCAAGCCAGGTAACCTCCAATTAGTATTTGTGCATTTGTTTTTTCTTCCATTTGTCTGTTGAATTTCACTTTGTTTTCTATAGCTCAGTTCTCAAATTTATCAAGATCCCTTTAAAAGTTGATGTTATTCTGCAAACTGCTTGCAACCCTTCTATTTGTCACTATACTCTCATGCAAGTCTTTAATAAAAAATGTTAGATTACACACACACACACACATGCACAACCTGTCCTTCCCCCCCCCCCCCCAGGGGATATGACTACAAAACTCCTGAGATATGGATATCAACCATTAATATTATTCTTGCCCTGTGGTTTTTCAAGTATATCACACTTCTATATAAGTGCATATGAGAATAACATGGGGGACTGTAACAGTTGTGCTCTTATATTGTATACCTCTGTTCTATGCCAGATATTATAGTTTAATATTTAAATATATTGTTTTACTAGATAAGCTTTTAGTCTCATAAATATATCTAAATTTTTCTAAGCATGCCTTTCACATTACTTTTCCCAATACATATCTATAATAGCTAAAAGAGATGGTATACATAATGTTTTATCAGTATTCCAAAATAGGCACAATACTTCCACTGATTATAAGAAGACTTATAGACGTTTGAAGGCTATGTACCTGGAAGTAAGAGATTTGCATCAGCAACCATTTTTTTTCTTTTTTCTGTGTCTAGCATGCTTAAAATTAAACTTAGACGGACAGTCTGGAATAACAACTTTTTAATGGATGCCCTGAAAAATACAAACTCTTTGTTATAAATTACATTACATATTCTAAAATAACATAAGGAAAACATTGTCTTCATTTTTTTAAGAAAAAAACATTATTTTGTTTGAAAGTTTAGAAACAATGCATCTATTCATGTCATGTTTACACAAGAATCACAAGGCTAGTTAATCCAGCTGACTTTGGTTATGAGTATGAAGGGTTTAAATGATCTATACAGACCAGTTCACAAAATCAATGTTGCTATAGTTATTATAGATGGAGTGAATTACTCATGATTTCAAATATTTTTTCCCCTGTGACTGCAGCTTATGGAATGCACAGAAAGAAACTGGAAGAACAATACACTGAAAAAAACCCAAAAATGTGCCCCATGGGCTTGACCCTGATCTCAAATAGACAAGCATGCATTGCTGAGCATCTTGTTAAATCAGCAACTACATGCATTAAGAATCTAATATGAGAAGTGAATTATCCCAGTTTTCTGACTGTATGGATGAAAATTATATTTACAGTATCTTGGACACACAAGTAAATCAGTATATACTACAGATATAGAAAACAGGATGCTTTGGAGAAGCTGGTGATTTTTTTTTTGCCAGTATGCTGTGAAAATCTCATTCCAATTCTCTCCCTCATTATCTTCTACAAATAGAATATCAAATGTTATTTTTTTATAAGCTTAACAGGAAGTTGTATGTGCATACAATTATTTTAGGATTATTTTTGCATAATATACATGTCAAGGTTTATTTATTTCCTGTTTTTTCCAATAAAATATACTCTATTGGGCTGTTGGTTTATTTTATAGGTTTTTAAAAATGTTTTATTAACTTTCTGGTTACATAAATGATACAATGACAATAAATCTCAGAACAAAATCTGATATTTTAAAGGAGCAAGCAAAATTCACTCTCTTTGTGATTAATTTATTATAAATGTTTTCATAGACAATCATAACAGACAACTTAATTAAAATTCAATTTCTTCTTCACTTAGCTATTGTACCTTTTTAAATTAAGATTCTCAAAGTGTTGGCTGAAAATTCCTCATTGATATGCTTAGGCACTCTGACCTTGGGATGCTAATCTGAACACAAACATTTATCTCTGCCTTGTCACTATTTTAGCTTGTGTCTTATGATCAAATCCCTTACATGGCTTGATATCCATCACTTTACTGCCATTGGCCTGATTTGATTAATGGATGACATCTAGAAGCAATAGTTATTTTGAACGGTTTAATGCTTCATAAAATAGAGCGAGAAATTCCATAGTACTCTGAAGCTCTGGTAACTACAACTATTCAATATTTTCAATGTAATTTATCATACCATGGAATAATACTCTTTCTGATTACTTCTCATTTTTTTCTCATTGTTTGAGAGTTATTAAACTCTAACCTGCCATCTGGTCGCCATCAGGTGTGTGAAATACAAAGCCTCTAGTTGCAGCTAAATGCAATGCAAATTTTGTTTGATGATTTTAAAACCAAAATATATTCATACTGTTCTTCTGTTTTAGTGGGTGCCAATTTACAAATATGACACTTTTTGAACACTGATCCCCTGTACTAGGAAGACTTGAAGTTTCTGTAGGCTTTTTTATAAGAAGTAATACCTAATGACATTAAGGATAAATGATGAGCAATAGAATTCTTAAATATCCTTGAAGATAAAGTTAAGGTATTTTATATGTCTGAATATACGAATGTTTAGATGGAATCCATCAGAAGTTATACTCAATAACAACCTAATATTCAAGGGGCAGAATTAAGGTTGTATAGTCATCAGCAGATTTAACAGTTTCTCACTCTACCAATGACCTCTAGAGTAATACCATCTGTAGTTTTGTACTCTTGGTAGGATCACCCATGGCAGCAAGGTCTAGATGATGTTTTCAAATTACTAATGATCCAAAAATAGAAGTAAAAGTCCTCAATTGCAGAGTAGGCAGATGAAGAAAAAACACTTTTCATGGCTTGAAAGACAAATGAAGGCTGCAGTGGCATAGAAACCTCCTGTCATCAATGTTTTCCATGCCATAGGATTAGTTTCCTTTCCAGAAAGTATTGTGAAGTTGCAGATGCTCAATGGCACCCCACCATTAATAGAAGATATGCACAAGTATCTTGCAGTCAAATATGAGGTTCTCAAATCAGTCTTCTCAGTCATCTACAGAGTCACCAATGACTTCCCAATTTACTAGATGACTGTCATCCTTGTATCAACAGATTGCTGACAATATTGCTTTATAAATTTGATCATATCTTTTTCTGTCAGAATCAGTTATTAAGCATATATTAAGCATTAGATTATTGAAATTCAAACTTGATTGAGAAGTGAGAAAAGATTTGTGTTATTTCCACTAAGGTTTAATTGGAATGATTTGATCTTGTTATTACTGCCACAAAATCTTCTCTGACAAAAGGCATGCATTCAAAAGGGATGTTTTAAAGCTGCTATTGCTAGTTGAGAAGTCATTTAAAAGAGGTAAAGGAAGTTTATACATGTTGATTTTCTTGTTTTGTACCTTGTTTACTTTTCAGTAAAGTGAAGCTGACATATGCATATGTATCTTTTACATTCTATTCTAGCCTTCCCAAAGGCCAATCCTTCCCATTGCCAAGGATTATCAATCTTGAAGTGTTTTTTTCAATAAAGTAACTCAAAAACCAGAAAAATATGGCAAAATAATCTGTTTAAAAATGTTATTGTTTTGAAATGGCAAGAATAAAAAAATGAAAGAAACCCATAATCTTTGCACATAAATTGTAATACTTTTGTCCCAGAAAGTTTTGTCTTATTCATAACTGTAAATAGACAAGCATTTTTCCCCTAGCATTTCTTTTGTTCTAACTCATAATTTTATGTAGACAAGAATTTCACTTCCAGCACTTCAGTATGATATAACTGGTATAAAATGAATGAGTAAATTCTCTGTTATCCTTTCATATCTTTAATCAGAATGTATGGATCAAATTATTATGTAACAGAAGAAAATACATCATGTTATAAAGCATATTATAAATTATATTATATCCCTATTCCCACAAAGATAAATTCCTCAACCATTTATACTTTCCCCACAGCCAGGCATCAGCTTATACATTAAATATTACTTTCAGTCAAATGAGGCAGATATTCTACGCTTGCAGATTAACTGTCATTTTCCCCACTTCTTTGCATTTGTATATTTAGGTCAGACAAAATAATAGATTGGGGTCGCTTCAGGCTCTACATTTATATTAAAATATTACAAATGTGGGTGATTCTGAGGGAGAAGATACTCATGCTAAATTTGAAATAGAGTCCCACGCTTTTTATTATTACTGTAAATTGCTACAATATTGTTGTAGAAACTGTGTCTGTGATATGTATCATCTAATGCGCTATTATAGTGAAATATGATGAAATGGAAGGTGGGAGCATGGGGATATAATATAGCAACAGATTCATAACTTTACGAGCTTTTCTTATGTTACAAACTACCATGAGCTGATTGGTTGTGAATGGATGATTTGCATAACCACTGTGGGGGTGGTTTTTAATGTTATTTTGACTGGCTACTTTAAACCTTCTCTTTGGGAGATACAGAATGTTGCTGTTGCTTGCCAGAAGCAAACAGAGAAAAAGAGGTTCTTCAACAATCATTCTTCTCACTGAAGTGGAAATGCGCTGAATATTCCTTGGCCATCACACCATGGGATCTGACAAACATATGACCTTGATTTATAGGCTGTAGAGTTATTCATATTTTGATGTCCTTATCCATCTCAGGCACAACAGTTTTCTCTAGGGTCAGTAGGATGCTTGACTTGGTGAAACAACATTTTCCCTCAATTCTTTTCCCGAGGTATTAGAGCAAGTTTAGGGAGACACTCACAGAAACCCTCCAGTGAAATCTGGCTCTGGGATTATACAGATTTCCTTGATTTATGTGGTACATGCGTTCCTGGAGAATGGTGCATAAATTGAATTCACATCAAGTGAACCCACTTTACAATGTAGCAAATAGGGGTGGGTTCCCATAGCGGGGAGGAAGGGAGGGAGGGAATGAGGCTGGGACTAGGGAAGGGGTGCTGCTCCTGGGGCTGCATAAGGCAGCAAAGCAGAGGGAACAGAGTGGCACTCACCCCAGCCCTGGCTGCTGTGGCCCCGGGAGTGACCAGTACCAGCTGCCTGAAGCTCCTGGGCTACACCATGCTCCACCTGTCCCCACCCTGTGCCTGGGCTCTGCTTGCCCACACTCATCTCTGCTCCTGGGCTGCACCATGCTCTGGTGCAGGTATCTGGTGTCAGCTGCTCTCAGGGCCACTCCAGCGTGGGCTGGGGTGAGTGCGGACAAGCAGAGCCCTGGGAGGTGCAGGGCATGGCACTCGCCCCAGCCCTGGAACCAGCCGACCCTAGCTGCCCGTTGCCGCCGGGGGGCACCTG
>NW_005842310.1:1615039-1626992 GCF_000455745.1 Alligator sinensis
CCCACTCACCCCACCCCCTGCTGGAGCGCCGCTGGGAGCAGCTGACCCCAGCTGCCTGCATGAGGTCATGGTGCAGCAGGCAGCTGGAGTCAGCTGCTTCTGGGACCACTGCAGCCAGGGCTGGGGTGAATGGGAACTGGCAGAGCCCTGGGGGGTTTGGGCATGGTGCAGCCCTACTGCTACAGGCAGCTAGTGTTGGATGCTTCCAGGGCCAGGGTGAGTGTTGTGCCCCATGCCACCTGGGGCTCTGCTTGTCTGCACTTACAACAGTGCATGCTGGAGTGACCCTGTCAGTAGCTGACACCAGATGCCTGTACCAGGGCATGGCACAGCCCAGCAGCTGCAGGCTGCTGGTGTTGGTTGCTCCTGGGGCTGGGGTTGGTGCCGTGCCCCACACTGCCTGGGGCTCCATTTGTCTGCACTCCTCCCAGCTCATGATGGAGTGGCCTCGGGAACAGCCGACACCAGCTGCCTGCACCAGGGTGTGTGCAGCCTAGGAGCAGAAGTGAGTGCAGACAAGAGGAGCCCAGGTGCGGGGTGGACAGGGGGAGCATGGTGCAGCCCGGCAGATGCAGGCAGCTAGAGCTGGCCACTCCCAGGGCCACTGCAACCAGGGCTTGGGTGAGTGGGGCCATGGCCCTTTGCCCTTCCCCCACAGACTTACCTGCTTGGGTGCAGGGGGGGAGGGGTGTCTATGCTGATCGCATATTAGCAAATTTATCTCACATATAATGAATTATGGGTCTAAATATGTTCATTGCATAAGAGCAAATTTGCATATAAAGAACCTGCATAAATTGAGGGGAAACCTTTATTAACCCTGTAATTACGGCTTTCAGACCTCTACTAGGGACCAGTTTCTGACAAACAAATGTGTTACCTATGACTATTCTATGATCTTCATCCGGATGGAGTCATCTTTAGGTGATGGCCTTTTCTTCCAGTCAATTAGTTTTGAATATAAAAACCTACCAGTGGCATTGTTTTATAGTGAAGAAACACATCTGGACCTTGCCTATGAAACATAGATATTCATTATCTATGAATAAAAAGTAGTGACTTATTTAAATAAATATCTATGTGGACCTTATGTCTATATTGAGAAGAAACCATGATGCCCTTTGCACATGGGTTATGCTAGGTCTGCTGATTACCAGGGAACCTGGTTTTCTCTTATAAAAAAAAATCCCAATTTTCATATTAAAGAAGTAACCCAAAATCCACATTTTTCCATGATCAAAATGAAACACCACTGTGTGTGTGTGTGTGTGTGTGTGTGTGTGTGTGTGTTTACACTATAGCTATAGATATAGATCTAGATACACACACACACACACACACAGTGGTGTTTCATTTTGATCATGGAAAAAGTGTGGATTTTGGATTACTTTATAAATATGAAAATTGGGTTTTTTTTTTCTTAATCAGAGAAAACAAGGATCCCTGCTGATGACCAAATTCAGATTCCTAAATTGTAAAGGTCTTTTATTATCCATCTTTGATGAAGCCCTGATAAACCTTGTTAGAAAGTATTCCTTCAAGTTCCGGGACACCATCTTCTACATTATGAAAATTCAGGGGTGGTTCTTTCTTGCCCTAAACTGATGTACAGGAAATTCCTCCATATTCCCTGAATGCATCTACTAAAACAATATTGACCTAATTCTAAGTCAATAGTTGCATTTTTCTTAAAGTGCTGGCTAGTTTTACGTATATAGAAGAAATATGTACTTTTTTTTTCCAAAGCAAGGGAAATAAATTATTTTTAAAAATCTTCAAAGGGTGGGAAAGAACATAAACATGGAGAAATTTCCTCCCTATGTAAGACAAAAATGCATCTGAATGTTATAAATATTTTTAGTTTCTTACATGTTGAAAGAATAAAACCCACAAAACACTACTCTGTATCTCAGGCCCCTGGCAGATGTTACGCTTAAGGTATTATTTTAACAAGTTAATCATATTTTAAGTAGTAACCTGTCACATGTTCATTCAATTAATGTTATGATAAAACAGGGAATAAGCCATGAAGTTATTACACAAAAAGGTGTAATAACTTTGTGGCTGGTTCCCATTATACCATAAATTGCATATGTGACCAGACCCAAGGATTCTATGCACTCCCTTAGTTAGGAGCCCTGGAGTGGACAGTCCTGGTCTAAGTCAAGGGCTCCATGTGTTCCCACAGCTAGGAGCCTGGGCCATAAATAAAAATACCAAATCAGATTTTTTTTTTCAGTTCCACTTTTATAATAACATTTTATAATACATTTAACCCTGTCCTGTGCTTGGTGTTTTGATTCTCTTGTGGGATTTTATGAAGGAAATTACAGTTCAAGGTCTTTATCTGACACTAGTGATTTATATTTGGGTAAAAGATTATTTTTTTCAAAAATTTCCCGTAAAAGAGAAAGTGATTTATATTCAGGATAAGAGTATAATCAGAAATAGATTGTTACTCTCTAGTGAAACTGCATCTAACTTAAAGGGTCTTTAGTGGTATGGGCATGTATAGCATGTCCTAAAAATGGTATTTTAAAATGAAATCATATTTAAAGGGTAGGGTTTTGAGGCTGAAGGTTTTGCTTAAATGTTATAATGCCACAGAATGTGATATGAAGGAAAATCCCTAAATGGAATGATTTTGTTTTACCAGTAATCTGTGAGATATTATGGAACTGTCTCTCAGACTTTTACCATTCCCCCTAGAATAGCACTTCTTATTGGCAGATTCCATCCACTTTTTATTGAGTTCATTTATACTGTTAATGGTTCAAAGAACATTCTGAGTATGCAGGTGATGAGTAATGGAATAAACTAAGAAGCTCTGGAGTGTCTCTGTTCCGATGAGCATTGATGGAACTCTGTTTTTATAGTTGATTCTTACAGTTAAAAGTTTATTTTGAAGCCAGTGAGCCTGAAAGAGGGTTTTCTTCCCAAACTATTCAGAAAAATATTGCCAAGGTATTAGTAGTCTCTAATGCAAACTACTAGCTTTTGTAAATAGATATTGTGGGAGGAATGTGCTAGATAACTGCAGAGCTATATTGTTTTTTTACCCACAATCCCTAACATTGTATTGATTTGTGCGAGAAGGTCCTCATAAAGACACAAAACTGTTTTCCACACTTCTTTTTTCAGTTTTTTCTTGTGTAAACCAGGAAAGGAAGCATGGGTTTCTTTTACTATTATTTTGAATACTTTTGAATGAAGAGTATTTTCTCTTGCACCCTCCTTGTCTATCCTTACTCCCCTAAAAATAAAAACGAGCTATTAATTTCAGAAACTACTGCTGATTCCTAGAGGCCACAGACTCAATTCTGCAATCCTTGTGCACATAAATCTTCCCCAACACACATTTCATTAAGGAAAACAAAACTAACATCTTGCTACAGGGCATCCTATTATTTGGGAAAAGAGGCAAGAGTTCATGGCCTATTACCAGCATTCACAAGTGAATTGATTACTGTGAATGCTCAGATTTCTAAATTGAGTCCTCCTGACTTTAGAGATTTGATATTTAACTATTATAGCTCTGAGTGGGTACAGTGAATGAATGAAGAGTATCTGCAATCAGTTGGACAATCCCATACAGCAGTGCATGCAGTACTATTCTAATGATTAGCCTATGGTATATGATTCATGGTATGAAACTCTGACCCCAGTGAAGTCAATAGCACAACAACTTCAGTAGGACCCAGATATCACCTAGGATCCTTGTTCTATGTCTTGTTGAATGACTATGAATCAATATTTTAATCACTTTGATCCCCTATTTACCGTCTATAACATTGAGATAACTATTGTACTGTTAGTGAAAGAATCTATAATCTGTACAAATATCCTAAAAGTATTTATTCAAGTTTATGTGCATTCCTTTTTTCATATTTAAATAAAAAAGAATGCAATTTGAAAAAAAAACAACAACCCTGGAGAATAATTTCATAAAGGAGGTTATAAACTGTTAAAAACCAATAATTGCAATGTGGAACTAAACAGAAAAACAAGGGAGGAAAGTGTGTGCATTGGGGGTGGGGCCAAGGGGGGATAAGGGACTAGGGAGTGATTCATTTTTAATATCAGCATTCCAGTAATAAGCTGTTTATAGAGTCATAGTTCAGTGGGAGATGGAAGCTACCACATAAATGTTTTAATTTTTCAAACACTTAGGAAAAGTTCTCTGCTTATTTCTAAAGTGTTATAACCATGATGGTTGACAGCATGTGCAAGTCAGAAGGTATTATATTACTTCAAGTTTGAAATTGACCAGGACAAGCGAAGGTAATAAATTATATTAAAACAACATTAGGATGACTATTTTAGATAGTATATTAAACATTTTATTGTAACAAAGGAATGATTGTAATAGAAAGGGAAATTCTATGTTCAGCAAAATCTAACAATAGTGCTTTATAAATAATCTCTATCTTATTTCAATTTTACTTGTTAAATGATTGTTTGGTATTTGGAAAGGCTATACATAAACATGTTTATCTCAGTAAAACAAACAAACAAGCAAATAAAACCCCCGTGGTTGTTGAAAATGTCATTGCATTGGAACCAGTATAATGAGTTTATATGGGTTTATTTATTATTTCCATCCCCAAGATGTTGCATCTCATTTCCAAGGCAGTCCTGGAATATCACAGATAGCAGTAGCATACATTAAAACTTTAGCCAAATGCCGGAGAAATGGCTCAGCACAACTGGGGAAGCATATGTGTAAAGTCTGCTGGTTTTGAACACAATTAATTCAGTTTCTAGTACTCATAGAATCATAGAAACTTAGAGAATTAGGGTTGGAAGTGACATCACGATTGTCCACTAACATTTAGTCCAACCTCTGTTCAAAGTAGGACTGTCCCCAACTATATCATTCCAGCCAAGGCTTTGTCTAGCTGGGTTTTAAAAACCTCCAAGGATGGAGATTCCACAACCTCACTAGATAACCTGCCCCAGTGCTTTGCTACCCTCTCAGTGAGAAAGTTTTTCCTAATACCTAACTTAACTTCCCTTGCTGCAACTTGAGACTATTGCTCCTTGTTCTGTCATCTGCCAGCACTGAGAATGGTCTAGCTCCACCCTCTTAGGAGCCACCCTTAAGGTAGTTACTGGTGACTATTAAAGTCCCCCCTCCCCCCGAGTCAGTGCCAGATTATGACATCCTGAGGCCGTAAAGTATGTCCAGTTTAAGAGGCCACATATGATAAAAAATAATCCACAAACATGGATTTTCATGAAATTTTAAGATGTATTATTGTTATTTCTGCAGAAATTTATGAACTCAACATGAATAATACATTTGGAGCCATATATATGTATATTTTTGTCATATTAGAATGAAAATGTCCAGGGTTTTTTTTCTTATTTAGAGGCCCCTCATATTGTAAAGCCATAAACTGTAACTTAAATAGTTTAAGTCTAATTCCAGCCCTGCCCTGAGTCTTCTTTTTGCCAGTTCTTTCAACTTCTCTTCAGAAGTCAAGTCCCCGAGCCCCCTCACCATTTTTGTTGCCCTCTCCTGGACTCTTTCCAATTTGTTCACATCCTTTCTGTAGTGGGGGGCCCCAAACTGGACACAGTACTCAATACGTGGCCTCACCAGTGCCGAATAGAGGGGAATAATCACTTCCCTTGATCTGCTGGCAGTGCTTCTACTAATGCAACCCAGTATGCTGTTAACCTTCTTGGCAACAAGAGCACACTGTTGACTCATATACACCTTACTGTCCACTGTAACCCCCAGGTCCTTTTCTACAGAGCTGCTGCTTAGCCAAACGATTCCCAGCCTGTACCAGTGCATGGGATTATACTGTTTTAAGTGCAGGACTTTTCACTTTACCTTATTGTACATCATGAGATTTCTTTTGGCCCAATCCTCCAGTTTGTCTAGGTCACTCTAAATTGTAGCCCTACCCTCCAGTGTATCTACTATTCCCCACAGCTTGGTGTTATCTTCAAACTTGCTGAAGGTGCATTTCATTCCATCTTTTGTATTACTACATTTTATTGCATTTCTGGTAATAAAAGCTCTAAGTAGGGTTTGACCCAGCGTGACATCTGCTTGTTCTTATCAGTGACTTTTACTGTTTCCTGTGCCTGAGATAAACTGTAGATCTTGACATAGGTCAGTCCAGTACTGGTTTGCACTGAGCCTGGGCTGTTTTCTGTACCATTGCCCTGGCATGCTTCAGCTAGCCTTGGAGCTTTCTGTTGGATTATGATTGTGTTTCAGGTAGCCTATGTTCTTGGCATCAACAAGTGGCAACATCTCTTCTGTGTGCGCCTCAAATCAATCTTTATTTGACAATTTCTTTCCCCAAAATATTTATGTGGCTCTTTCCTGAATGACTGCTCTTAGTCCACTCCAAGTGCCTTCAGCATTTGCAGTTGTTGCCTTCATAGATATAGCTAGCTCATAGGACCTTTGAAAGTCCAGGCTCTTGCTTTGGACTTTTGTGCTGTGTATATTAATTATTGGCTGACTTTTATGCTTGGCTTTGTGCAGCTTCTTTGGTATCACTTTCACTTTGCGGACAACAAGGGAGTGGTCTGTGTTACAGTCTGCACTGTGATAGTGTGGATGTGTAGCACACTGAGCCGGTCTTTCCTTTTGGTGATCATGAGATCTAATTGATATCAGTGGCTAGATTGCGGGTGTCTCCATGATACTTCTGACGCTTTTTATGTGCAAAGTAGGTGTTGGTGATACAAGTGGTTTAATGTACAGAGTATCTGGTAACTAATAATGTAAGAACAGTTGTCTATGGACAGACAGGAAGGTTACTTAAAGGGATACGCTTTGCCCATCATAGAAAAATTAAAGTTTTCAAGGTTTTTATGGTCTTCATATTTGTGCTCTGAATACTTATTTATAAAATGGATGATTTTCTATAATGGTATGTGGTCTCTTCAACTGGTTGGGAGCTACATCTAGGTGTGAATTACAGCTTACATTCACTGTGTTATTCAGATGCTGATTAAACATTTGTGGAGTAAGCTCCGTGACTTTAATTCTCTGTTCTCTCTTTTATATGATGGATGTCTGCATGAAACCTTAAAATGGAAAGAAACACTTCCATGATACTCTGTCTTAGGCCAATAGACTATAGTTATTTTGTACCATAGACAATACCTCTGGTCTTAAGTCAGCAACATGCCTGCACCATCTGGGAATGATTAGTTACCATTACTGAGCAGGTAATTTGAAATATGCTGTTTTGCATTTCTGTGTGATCTCAATAGTTTCATACCCACTGTCCCATTTCTTCTGTAAAACAACTGATCATAAGATAAAATGCAGGGTTGGAAGGGTTAGAATGTTCACTCTTCATGCATTTTAAAAACATTGTAAGGATTTTTATTGTTCAACAATCAGCAAGAACACATCTGGAATACCTGGGATTGAGACACTTCCTGAAAAATAGAGTATGTTATTCCTGAATATGCTCTCAGTATGTTTCTCCCATCTGGCACTGGCAAAAATAACTGGGAAACCGTAGGTGCTAGTTTTCTGGCAGTTTCACTATTCCAACTGTCCCAAGTTCCTTGTTTTATCCCTGGATAGTATCATGATTAATATTTAGAATTTGAACTCTCTGGAGTAAGGATTGGTTTCTCTGTGGTAGAAAGTTTACTTCTAACCTGGGTCACAAAACAGCAAAGAATACAAGACTCATGGGACCAGAAGAAGGGAAAGCAAGACCAGACATTGTAATCTAATGGTTGTGACACTCCCCTCACTACCCATCCTTCTAGAACCTACTTCTTAGAGCAGTATCTTGGGAAGTGGTAGATGTAAGTTCAGATCTTCTCTATATGAACCATGGTCTCCCATTTATTCATTGGATTCTTAGAGAGAAAGTGGGCATTGCCACTATGTAGTATCCTCAGGCCATGAACAAGCGTTCAAAAAATTGGGGGAGGACTCAATCTAAGTGATGCAGTTTTTGCTAAGTGATCTAGTTTTGATCACTAGTGAATGGTAAATGTTCACTTTTGCACAGGGTGGGGGTAGTGCAGGGAGTCTATGCTGGTCAACGCCCACAGATCGGAGGTACTCCTGCATGCCTCCCAGCATGTCCTATGGACTTCCTGGTCTGCCAGAGACTGCTGAGTGCAGCCAAGGGCCCAGGCCACCCCTGATTGGCTGCCTGGTGCAGGCAATCATGTCCTACACTCCCCATTGCCTCACCATAGACCCTCCACCTCATCCTACCCAGAGGTTTTCAGAACAGCCCCAGAGCAAGTGCCTTTCCTTGTTAATCATGCATGCCTCCATGCGCTGGCCTACCCAGACCCACCATGGTGCCTCACTGCCCACACCCAAGCATGCAGATCCAGGAGCTGCAGCATGTCCTGCTTGTCACCCTGTGCAACTAATGCTGGAGGCTGTTGGATATAATGCTCAGCCATCTGGACATGTGCAGCAGCTGTTCACCATGGAATTGGCTTCCTGCCCCAGAGCCAGCAGCTGGCCATCCCACAGAGCCACCTATTGACCCTTGTCCCCACCCAGGATGCCCTGGAACTTCAGGGTGATCTGCAGGGTTTCCTCTCATAAAAAAAATACCTAATTTATGTATTAAAAAAAGCATCCCAAAATCCACATTTTTTAAAATGATTAAAATGAAATGCTACTAATATATAGTGTTAAATGTTTCCTGTGTCACAGCTTGGTCCCTCTTCCCACTGATGCAAACATTTGAAGAGGGGCAGGGGTGGGGAAATATGTGAAAGGGGGAGTGGGTGTTGCTTGAGGAGTTAGTACAGTGATTACCTGTGCCATGAAACTCAGTCTCATGGATCCACTAGACCTTCCCCAAAGATTAGATCAGTGCTGGAGTGCCATTTGCAAGCCTTTCCAGATGTATAACCCAGGAATCTCCCTGGCAGTGGGATCAGATCGGCTGAGATAACAGTTCCCATGTGAGACTTCTGCCATTACATCTGTGCCTTTCCTGGACTGTGAGGAAGGGGGAAAGGAGAGAGGGGGGAAAGACAGGACATTTGGCAAGGGGGGATTTTTCTCATTCCTGGAGTACTGCATTTTTAGTGATTCTTATAGATATCTGTGTGTAATCTGCTATCCTGACCTCAGGTTCATCTCTGCCATCCAGCCCTGGGGCACTGCCAACCAGGTTGCAAGCCACTAGCACCTGTACTTGTTTGTTTTGGTTTTTTTTACACTTTGATTGCAGAGTTCATTAACTTATTTTAGTGCCTTTCTGTGAGTGCGAGGGAAAGGGGGACAGCTGTTTCAGCACCAGTGCTCTGGGTACCTGAGAAGAGGCTTAGCTTCTCCCAGTAGCTAAGCACGCCCCTGAAAGATAAAGAGAGCAGGGAGGCATACATGAAGCAGATTTATGTACCAGTTTTGTGACACAGGTTCGCCTGTGGTAGAAAGCATATATTGTCTTTTCCCCCTGGACATTTTATTGGCATCATGCACATGCATGCACTGGATTGTTATTCATTTTGTCTTATCCCAGCACCAAACCCAGTCCCTGGGTGGGACCCCATGTTTGCATCTGTTAGGAAGTGTGCTTGAGCACATCCCTCCTGTAATACCCATTGCAGAGCTAGTCCAGATCTCCTGCCCACCACAGATGGCAATGAGATCCCAAATCTTCCCATGGCCCTAGTTGCTTTACCAGTGGTGGGTACTAGAGGAAGACAGGATGGAGTCTTCCAAGGCCCACAGTAGTCTCTGTAGGATTTTGGTGTCCATGGGTGGGTGAGAGTCTGGTTGCAAGGAGGTGGATGGATGGATATAGTTGCAGTTACTTGTGTGTGGCTCTCCCTCTTGCTTCAGCTGGATGCAGCCCTTGCTCCAGAGTGGCTGAGGCTCCATTAGCCATAATCTTGAACTTTCTGGGGCTTTCCAAAAGATGCCTTCATGTTGCTGGCAATGTCCCATGCCCCAGCCTGGAAATTTCCAGTGTTCTCCATCTGCAAAACCAAGGCACCTAGCCATCCTACCTGTTCCTCAAGTTTCCAGGGGCATCCACCTGCTTGCTTTGGCTTGGATTCTCAGTATACTGCCCTTCCCCAGCGCTAGTACTCTGGGACCCTGTAGCTGTAGGCCAAAAAACCCAAGGTGCACTTACCCTGGGTCCTACTGGCAGTGGCTGAGCTATGGAGGTCACAGGGTCACCTCTATGCAGGCCCAGTCCAGATATTCTGCCCCCCCACCCACTTCCTGACCCACCAGAGGCAAGCTGCCCCCCACTGGCTCCTGCTCAGGAGTGGAGGCATTTATGCTGGGCTCCTAGTCACAGGGTGCCTGGCTCTGGCCTCCAAGATATGGTATGTGGATTTCAGTGTCAGGGTCCATGGGGTTGTGCCCAAGCATGGAGCCATAGGGGTCCCCAACTGGGTGTGCAGGTACAAAGGAAGGGCTGTTCCCAAGTGTGGTGGCTCTCCTGGGTCCAGTGTTTGGGTCTGCACATACATCATGAGGTGCTTTCTGGCAAGGCATTAGGGAACTCAGTTTGGTAACTCAGGGATACAGGTGCCTCACTTCCCCCTGCTGCCTGCCTGTCCAGTTGCTGGCTGTTTGATTGTTGTGTCCTTGGCACTGTAACAGAAACATTTGAAATTGATGCAACAAATAGCAGCATTCTGTATTCCAGTCTATTTTCACTGAATTGCATCAGAGACAATTATTTTTGCTCAAGACTTCATGGAGTAAATTTTGCAGATTAAGATGCATTAAAAAAAAAAAAAAAAAAAAAAAAAAAAATCACAAATTTATCACAACAGCAGGTTTTGTGCATTATAAGAAAATATCCCCCAGCCTCATGAGATACAAACCCTAAGTATAAATCAAGAGAAATGACAGAATCTCAGTTGCTTTTTAGGCAAAACATAAGCAATTGATTTGGATATTTTGTTATAAAACATTAAAAGTAATTAGCAGAAATATATTCCAACTAAGTATAATGTCACAAGTCAATACAAGAACTTTTGAAAAAATGCTGGGAGGAAATAACTGCAAAACCTTTTGTTTCTAAAAATCCACAACTTGTCAGTTTTATATAAACCTGAGATGCATACATTTTATGACACCTTCCTGTCATTGCCTGGTGAAAGTTTTCATCTGTACAATAGTTATAATGTTTAGGGGCTTGCTCTGTTGTGTCTAGATGTATGATACCTTGGTTTGGGTAGACCCAGACACTCAGACCAACCACAACTTCTTCCATCCAATAATAGGTACATTTTATAAAAGACACCTGGCCCCTCACCAGGCCTCCATGCCCTCACTGGGCCCCTTCATTATGCCCCTCTCTCAGGGCCTTTACCCACTTGTCCACTGACAGGACCTCTCTCTGTCACTCCTCTCTCTCAAGATCTCTACTCACACCCTCAGGCTTTGACCCTTGGCATGGCTCCAGGTACCTCCTGTGGCCCAGACTCTGCCTCAGGGCTCCTAACAAGCCTGGACTCCCCCTGCTCTACTGGGACACCACCAGGGATGTGGGGCTGGGATTATAAGGTACCCCTTCCTGCCTTTCCATGGGGAGGTAACTGGCCTGGCATTTTCTGGGGGCTCCCACTCTACTAGGAGACCCACCAGACCACCCTTCCCTGGCAGGGTGCAGTTTCACATCATGCTCAGGACCACAGGAGCCTGCAGCTCCCCATAACCCCTTTCCTTACCTCCAAGTCCCTGAGCAGGAGCTCAGTCAGCTGATGTTGCTGTCTCCCTTGCTAGTAGCCAACTGTCCTCTTTATATATCTGGCCTGCATTTGAAAATGGCTGCCGTAATCAGCCACCTGGTGACTACCTACTCCAGTCCTTGAAGTGGCAGGCACCAAAGGTGCACTGCCACACTGATAAAAAATAAAGTAAAATCCCCAATTTTTGAATTAAAAAAATATATTTTTCCATGATTGAAATGAAAGACTTCATATGCGCGCGCGTGTGTGTGTGTATATATATGTAGTT
>NW_005842310.1:1627002-1639210 GCF_000455745.1 Alligator sinensis
TTCATTTTAATCGTGGGCAAGTGTGGATTTGGGGTTATTTTTTCATATCTGAAAATTTGGGATTTTTTTTATCAGAGAAAACCAGGATCCCTGTTTATCTCCCAGCTGAGTGCAGCTCTCTCCCAGTCAGGAGACTCAGTAATTACCCCCCTGTCACATCTACAGGGAGCTTTCCAGACAGCCTTTCCTTTTTTTCACAGCAGGCTCACTGAGCAGCCTGTCCCATAATCAGCCCCTTACCATACCTTCAGGGTGCTTTCCAGGCTGCCTTTCCTCTTAAAGTTTCAGGCTCACAATAAAGACTGTTCCAAACCTAAGTTCATAGATCTATGATCCTAAGGGTTCTCTTCCTAGCTTTCAACTAACTGGTAAATCACCGTCTCTTTGGCCTCCATATGTAAGATGGAGCTAATTCACCAGGTGATGGTGAGGTAATACTTATCTACATTCTTTGAGCTCTTTGTTCTATGAATTGTAGGATAAATCTATTACTCTTTCCAGCGTGATTAATTTTGCCATTTCACAAGCAAGTTATTACTGGTGGTTTCATATTGAAAATAAGATTGTTTTGTTTAGTTTTGTATTTCCAGTGAATATTTAAGATCAAACTTTTATTCTGTTTGCAGCCCACATGCTGATGAAGCTTGTTCAAACAAAATATTTTTCCACTTCTGTAATCTCTTTCCTTTTCTGTTGTTTTCTTCTTTGACCTAATTTTCTCCACTGCTTAATGTCTTGGCTGGTTTGAATTTATTTGGCTGAATAAAATATCAAGATTATTTTAGGATCTTCACACTAGGCAGGGTTTTTTTGTTTTTGTTTTTCTTTTGTTTTTTAAGATTTTGCAGGTATAATTACAATGTGGTTTCCAAATAAGCACAATTTTAGATGTACCCTAGCTGATATTCTAAAATGTCCTAGGGGAAGAAGACAAACCTTTAAACATCAAAGTGAATTGAGAAATCTAATGAAAGTTTTTCTGTTTCTGTTGTTCTGTTTTGTTTGTAGTACAGCTTTTCACATAAGGTTCTCTATATAATCATGCAAATGGACTATTTCTCCATGTAGGTAGTACATTATATATTTTCCTTCCTGATTAATTCTTTTTCCCCCACTTCAAAGAACCCAAAAATAATTGGACTTGTGTTACATGTGTGAAATGGGGAGGAGGTAGGATTAATTGAAATTGGTGCTAATTATATTATTTTCTTAATTGTTGAAATGTGTGTCAATACTGCCATGGACTTCATACTGCTTTTAGTAGAACTGTGAGTTTTAATATGTTTTCAGATTTATATGAAATATAAAATTATTAGGAAGATTTATGCTAGACCCACATTCCTGGTATCATTCATGTGTTAGATTCTAGGTTGTTTTGTGCAGATCACTAGAGAGGTCACACAAGGTATATGGCACACATATTTCACAGAGCTTAGGTGAAAATGTACTGGTACGCAGGTTTCATAGATTTCATAGACATTAGGGCTGGAAAGGAACTTGGGAGATCATCAAGTCCAGCCCCCTGCCCCAGGGGCAGTAAGTCAGCTAGGATCAAAGGATCCCAGCAAGATAAGTATCCAAACACTTCTTAAAAGAGTCCAGAGTACGTGCTTGTACCACCTCTATTCCAGGCCTTGGGGGTTGAGATAGTTAAGAAGTTTTTCATAATGTCCAGCCTAAAATGGTCTTGGAGGAGTTTGTGACCATTGGACCTTGTGATCCCTTGGGGTGCTCTGGTGAACAGGCATTCCCTTAGATCCTGATGCCAACCCCTGAAGGATTTATAGGCTGCCACCAGGTCACCCCTGAGCCTGAGCATTTTCAGGCTGAAGAGTCCCATGGCTCTCAGCCTGTCTTCATAAGGCCTATTCTCTTGTCCTCTGATCATGCACGTGGCTCTCCTCTGGACTATCTCTAGCTTCTCCATATCTTTCTTGAATTGTGGAGCCCAGAATTGGATTCAGTACTCCAGCTGCAGCCTCACCAAGGCAGAGTACAGTGGGAGGATGACTTACTGAGAATTAGTTGAGAAGCATCTATGGATGCAAGCCAGAGTTTGTTTGCTTTACCAGCTTCAACATCATATTGGCGGCTCATGTTCATCTTGTGGTCAGTCATGACCCCCAAGTCTCTTTCAGTGTGGTGCTAGCGAGTGTAGCACTGCCAAGCCTATAAGCATGCTGCAGGTTTTCTTCCCCCAAGGTGGAGTACCTAACATTTGTCGGTATTGAATGTCATCAGGTTTGTATCTGCCCACTTTTTGAGCCTATCCAAGTCAGCCTGGATCACGAGCCTATCCTCAGGTGGATGCTCTACCCCAAAGTTTGGGATCATCGACAAACTTAGCCAGTCCACTTCTGACACCAGTATCCACATTGTTGATAAAGATGTTAAAGAGAACAGGTCCATGGACAGAGCCCTGGGGGATACCACTGATCATGGAGTGCCATGATGATTCCCTTCCATCACCCACCCCTCTCTGAGTCTGGCCTCAGAGCCAATTCCCCCGTCATCGGACTGTGATGTAGCCAAGGCCACAATTGACCAATTTTTCCAAGAGGAGATTGTGGCACACCAGAACAAAGGCTTTTTTGAAGTCCACATATATTATGTTAATCTCTTCTCCTTTGTCCAGGTGATATGTCACCTGGTCATAGAAGGAGATGAGATTGGGCAGGCAAGACCTACCCACAACAAACCCGTGCTGGCTGTCCCTCAGGATGTTGCCATTAGCCAGTTTGTCAAGAATGGTCTCTTTGATGATCTTTTCCAAAATCTTTCCGGGGATTGAGGTCAAGCTGATTAGCCTGTAGTTTCCCAGATCTACTTCCCTCCCTTTCTTGAAGATGGGCACCACGTTGGCCTTCTTCCAATTTTCATGTATTTCACCCGAGCAACAGGAGTTTTCAAATATCTTTGCCAGTGACTCACCTATGCCTCCTGCTAGCTCCTTAAGTACTCTGGGGTGCAATCTGTCAGGACCACTGACTTGAAGGTGTCCAGCCTCTCAAGGTGTTGCTTTACAAGGTCTACACCAATGCTGGGTATAAATTCATCCTCGCCCTGGCTGTCCTGCATCATGCTAGGCAGGGAGGTCCCTTTGGGTTGACAAAAAACCAACACAAAATAGCCATTAAGCAGGTTAGCTTTTTCCTGGGTGTCAGTTGTCAGTTGTCCCGTTTGGTTTAGCAGGGGTTCAGTGTTACCTTTGCTTTTTCTTCTGACTCCCCACATATCTAAAAAAGGACTTTTTATTGTCCTTTGTTGTGTCAGTGTGCGCCTTGTACATATGGATAAATGTAATGTTTTCAACTCTGATTGTGTGTTCCTTCAGCAGGGCAAGGATAGGTTACAGGGCCATATAGATTCCACAGTTCAGAAGGATCAGAGGAGGAACACTTGATAGCAAATCAAGAAAGAATCAACCTATTCTGAGTAGCAGTGTTTCATATGTAAGACTGCCATAATCTACAGTGGAGTAGTTGTGCCAGAAAGCTAAAAGCATCTTCCCCTCCACTTCACTTAGCTATATGCCTGCCGTGTTGCATCTACCACCATAGTAAAGAATCTGGTCTACATATGAAAATTGCCAACCATCCTCTAGAGCTAAGGATGGACTCCAGACTTTCCTGTCTGTGTTGTAGAACAGGGAGCCCCTACCCCTATTAGGAGGAGGCTGGCAATGAGTGGACACTATACACACACTTTAATCTGTAGTAGCCTATTTTACTGCGCACATAAAAAGTGCAATTATGCTGCTGTGCAGTAAAATAGGCTACTGCACATTAAGCTTCACTTAAATGTCATGCACATTCATTACTACACATTAAGGTAACCTAATGCACATTTATTTAGTACCAAATATTGGAGGTACTAAATTTAATTTGTATTAGAAAAAGCTCCTTGATGCACATATAGAGGCACCCAGTGCAGGGCAGAGGGTCAGGCAGATAACAAATTTATTGGAGCTGCCTGGATATGGTAAGAAAAAGCCAATGTTTGTTTCTTTGAGCTAGTAGGCTGATGTTTAAGTGCGGACCTGGTTTGGGTAATAATCTGTGTTATAGCCAGAAGTTTTGCTCTTCTGTTATAGTTTAGTCTAGTAGTTTGGTTCAGTCTATTGGGGAGGGGGAGGCCCCTGCTGTGCCCAGAACAGGGCACAAAGAGAGAGAGTGAAAGAGAGAGAGAGAGAGCAGAGGACACACAATACAGTGGAGCTAGGGGCATCTGAGAGAGACTTCTCATATTGCCTTTTCACAAGCAAGTTATTACTAGTGGTTTCATATTGAAAATAAGATCTCATAGCAAATGGTTCTAGATAACCCCCTGGGGGCTGAGGGAAAAAGGATTATGATGACACAGTATGCTTCTACAAGGTCAGGGAATAAGAGTGGTGAAACCTCACAGACTGGGGCTTGCCCCATTGATCTAGTCAGAAGACATTGTCAGAGAGAAAAAGGGATCAAACAGGCAATCTCCCAACACAATCCCGAGACACCACATTGGTGTCTGCTTAAATAAAATCTGAACTTGAAGAGGAGGGGAAGCCCAATGGGTAGATGGATAGATCTGTTTGTTTCTCCAACCCGTCAAAAACCTGCATAGACTCCTTCTGTTAGAAACATCAAAGATGTGGCAGGAGAGTATGGAGAGTGAAGGCAGGTGAGAGACCACTGAAGGACAGACACATTCACTTCTAATGTCCATGTAGGAACTTCAGTTGTAAATGCAGTATCAGAAATTCAGTATACCCTACCTTATATAAACTTGAAGCAATAAGAACTGCTCTTTAGTTGAAAAGTAATTTTATATACTTACTCAGAACTTGAAACAAAACAAAACAGCAGCTGATACTAATGCAACCATAGCATTATGGCCACATCCAGATGAGTGTGGCACCATGTCTGCTGCACCACATACCACACGTTCAGTTGCTCTTGGTGCTGCAAGGGAGAAATGTTGAGGGATATCCAGGGGGCAAAAAAGCCCGCAGAAAAACTATCCGACTGACTCATGCAGCAGCAGTGTGCACCGCCCAAAGCCAGAACCTGGCCAGCCAGAGCCACACTCCACTGCCAGTCAGGCTCCACACAGCAGGACTGCAGCTGCTTCCACCCTAGGATACCCTCATGACCCCAGGTAAGTCTGCTGGGGCCAGGCCAGTGCTGGCCCCAGCCTCCCTTACCCCACCCAAGGTCACTTGCCGCATGCCAGAGCACATGTGGCAAGGTGTTCCTCAGGGACAACTAGTATTGACCTAAGGTGTGCTGCCACCACTAGTTGTCCCTGGGGAACCGAACATCCATGCATGTCTGGACACAGCCTATGAGTTTATTGTGCTTAAAGGCACCAGTTTAGCAATTAAGACATTAATCATTTTAAAGCTATTCATAAATATTAATGCTAGGAGTTTACTTATCTTTAATTTTAAAGATAATATTCTACAGCACAATTCTGCTGCAAAGGATAGATTCTGATATAGTTTTTACAGTAGAAGAATATAAGAGTTTTTGTTTATGGAGTCATAAGTCCTAGCTTTCTGATCTACATACTCAATAACACATTTTTTTCAGTATTCAAAACTTTTTGGGTTATTTATTTAAACTGATTTATATGACACTTTCTGTGGGATTTCCCCTGGTTGTCTGAGGTGGTTGTGTAATGCAGCCACCTCTTCTCCTTTATGTAGTTCAGGGCTTTCCCACTGTAGCTTTATATGCTTATTATATTTTTCTTCGTCTATTATTATTTTCATATAATTTCTTTCATGTTTATTATAGAAATGTTTTGTATTTGCACCAGGATCATTATAACACACCTCATGTCACAGTCTTATCTTTTGACAGTGTACATTTTATGTCTTTATTTCTTTTATTTCTATATCTTTTCATTTTATACTGATATCTACTGACAACTAATGTCGCGTACCAAAAACGTACAGTTTCACTATAAGAGAAAAGTATTAAAACCAATGGCATGCCAGGTGCCAGGCAAAAACAAACAAACAAACAAAAAAACCCGGAAAAAAGAGCTCTCTGGGAGCTAACATTACATATGACACTCCAATTTAAATAAGTAGCTTTATGTGAAAGCTTTGTAGAAAGTATTAGAGAGATAAAGGAACATATTTCTATTTTGTGAAGCATATTTTAGAAGACAAAGTGATCACATCATGTTGCTACAGCACTCAGCAGCAGATTTAAGATAA
Source organism: Alligator sinensis (assembly GCF_000455745.1). Taxonomy (NCBI): domain Eukaryota; kingdom Metazoa; phylum Chordata; order Crocodylia; family Alligatoridae; genus Alligator; species Alligator sinensis. The sequence goes on from NW_005842310.1 coordinate 1,633,211, forward strand.
GATATAGAAAGAACTGTTGATATTATGTGGTGAAAAATGAATCTCTTATGTGCCATGAATCTAGACATGCTGAGGCATCTGGATTGCCCAGCTGATTACTCAGAGGTGGAAAGGCAATGAACATTCTGGATATAAAGGACACAATTTACTGGTAGTTCCCAGGCAAGGTAATATGATCCAGAAATAGTTTAGAATTATAGAAAAGATTGTGGAAGAGATACTCAATATAGTATTAACTGGGAAAGCAACAACCTCACTAGGACCCATCAAAGAGAATATCTTGGTTTCCTTTTCTCTTTCCTTTGGTTGTGATCCATGAGTTCTTTCAGTACACTTAGTTCTCTGGGGAGGTTCAATGGATTACTACAGGATAATCATAACAACGTACTGTATGCTATCTGGAGGGTATAATGGTTATCGTATTAATTTTAATAGCTAGATTTCAAACCACCATCTAATTACTTTATTTTCATATTATGGTGACCATTTATTGCATATTAGATTTCATTTGGGTCCATATTCTACTCCACTTATTAGGCACCAAAGTGGACTTACTAAGTAAATTCATCCTATTACACCCAGCCTGTGTCCCTGAAAAAACCTACATTTTAATGGTGGGTGTATTATTCACTTCCTCACTGCTTTTCTGTGACTCAGTCTTAAAAGTAAGATGGCAATCTGCTTTAAAAAGTAGCTGCATTGATGGATTTTCAGGACTTGAACAAGATAGAACACAATCATGCCTAGGCACTTAAGTCCAATGAGCTGTCCAATATGGGGACAGAATCTGGCCCTTGGGGTATAATTGTACTTATATAATAATATTTTTAGATCAGTTGTAATATAAGCATTCTAGCTGGTTTTCTTTGTTCAGATTTTTGCAAACTCTGCTCTTGGATATTTGCAAGCAAGTCCAATTGACTTCAGAAGAAATTATGTGGCCCTACTATCAGGCAGAACTTTTCTCTATAATAGAATAACTTGAGGTGATGGTGGTGATGATGATTTATAATAATAATAACAATCATTATCATCATCCAATGGAACTGAGTCTCAGTATTGAGTAGCACAGTCTATAGATTTTTTTTTTAAGTCTGAGATGTAAAAGGTTGGATTTTTAGGCTTAATAAATATTGACAAATTTAGGTTTAATTTTCAGTTGAGGTTTAAGGTTTAATTGCAGTCACTAGCCTAACGTTAATTCAAAGATTATCGTAATGAATAACAATCAGTACTACTGAAATGTGGTTAGCATATGGCTATACTTCTGGTGTTATAATAGTTGCTTAACTCTTTCATCTTTAAACTTCAACAGAATGTTCTGCTGCTCAGGGAAAGAGCAAGAAGTATGCAGTATAGTCAAATATGGATCAGCACAGATGGGCATCCATAATCTAATGCACAGTATACATACAGAACTATATGTTCAGGAGCTAGGACTGAATAAGCAAGGTCCAGGCATGTTTCCAGACTGAGGTGCAGAATATTGAGGCTCAAATGAATTACAGAAAGGAGATATTATTAAACTTATAATGGGTGTAGTGAACGAAATATTTGGAGTTGTAAAATACAGCTACTGAAAAATAGGCCAGACGTAATATCTTAGGAGGAGTTAAAAGGTCTAGCATCCTGGACTTGGTTTCTCTCTGTTGGTGACAGCAGTGAGAAAAAAAAATCAAAACAGGTGAACTGTTAGGAGGAGTAGGAAGCAGAGTTATAGGGTGGGATCTAGCACTTGTTGGCTGTGAACAGATTCTAACAACTCCATTTTGATCACATTTCTCACACTGTACTTTGAGTGAGGAATGTTAAAATCATTTTATGCTGATTTTTCATATGTCTCACATGAATTTTAATCTGACCTGCTCTTTCTATGTACATATGCCCATGTCTTAGATTGTTCCACAGTTCATCTATGTAGTGTAGTAGTACTCTGGAATTTACAATATGCTCGGAGGAAAACAGGGTAACTTGAACACATATACCCAACCTCAGGAAGGGACACAGTTTTTTTTAAAGAAGCTTGAAAACACCTTATGTGCTATGAACAGGCAGAATTTGAAGAGCCATCTTCCCTATAAGAATCATCCATGTCCTTCACAATAGTACTATGAGGTCAAGTCCTATAACTTGCTTTCATTCCCCCTCTTACCAGTATATTCTGGCCGGTGCAATGGTGGGCTAAGCAGGCACCTGATAATCCCAACTATTACTTGGGGAAAAGCTTCTTGGAGTAGTATAGTGCAGAGGTGTTACATATCTGTAAGACTGCTTGTTTCACTGTATTTTCCAATACTGCTGATAGCAACAATACTAAACACTTCCATAATTTTGATGGCTAGGGACAGAAGTTACATATAAACTGATATAAGTGATCAGAAACTGGTTCAAATATGTAACACAACTCAAGTTCAATGCACATAAACCACTTTCAAAATAGCCTAAACCCATTTAAGATAAACCTAAATGGACAAAGTATCAGAACTAACTGATTTAGGTTAAATCAGTTTATTGAACTTCTGTGCCAGATCCCCTCCAAATTCAAGTTAACTCACAGTCTCCCAGCATCCCAGGATTCTTTGCACCTCTCCCACAAACCTCCCCTTGCAGGGTGGGCAGGCTACCCTTGGACCAAGCTGTCTAGCATGCCTCCCACCCCAAACACCACCTTCTGGCTTGGGCCACTGCAACCATGTGGTTGCATTTCTGGAATCAAAAGTGAATATCTGTTCACTTGCTTATTGGTTCAAACTATGCAGCTTAGACTAACCTGTGAAGATTAAATCAATTTAACCTACAACTCTATGACTGTCTGTATTTAGCCTATATGTCTGTGTGAATTGGAGAACCTCTCTCTAAGTCTAGGTCCTGTAAGATCTAAGAGATGAGAAGGTGTCACATAAATGTGGCTCCAATGTGTTTGGACCCCATCTTCAGTAAATAAGATGATACTGGAAGAGATAATATCCAGGGATCCTGGTTTTCTCTGATAAAAAAAGAAATCATGAATTCTCTGACAAAAAAGGCAAATTTTCTGATGAAAACCCCAAAATCCATTCTAAAAATTAAAAGCCCCCCAAAGTCCCCCATAGCCCTGCTGGTGCCCCTCACTTGTCCCCAAACCCCACCACCCCAGCCCTGTGGGTGCCCTTCACTTGCCACCAATGCCTCCACCAGCCCTGCTGGTGCCCCTCACTCACCTGCAATGCCTCCCCTGGCCCTGCTGGTGCCCCACACTGTCCCCACAACAACCCCCCTACCGTATTCATGCCTCTTGTCTCCCACCCACAGCCCCTGCCCCCCATCCCTGCCAGAGGGGTTCCCCAGCTGCCAGGGATATGGAGGCAGGGCCCCAAGCCGATTCCCCCACTGCTGCTGCCTGCTCGGGTGGGAGCAGGGCTAGCTCCTGACTCCCTCCCAGCCCTGCTGGTATCCCCCCAGCCATGACCTGCAATCCCCCAGCCCTGCCAGAGGGACCCCTAGCCCTCTGCAAGCCTCACTTACTGCAAAGGCTCCAGGAGCAAAGAGTGAGGCTTAGCTGAGCCAAGCCATGGCTGACATCCCAATGCCAGCATTGTATAAAGTTCTTACTCTGATGCTAGGAACAGAAATTATACATAAATCAGTATAAATGATCATAAACCAGTTCAAATATGTAACACAACAGCCATTCAATGCACATAAACTGCTTTCAAAATGGCCAAAACCATTTTAAGATAAACAGGGGTTAATGTAGTGTCAGATTTAACTGATTTAGCGTAAATCGGTTTATTGGTCTTCTTTTGCAGATCCCCTTCAGATTCAAGTTAACTCACAGTCCCCCAGCATCCCAAGGTGCTTTGCACCTTCCCTGCAACCCTCCCCCCTAACAGGGTGGGTAAGCTAGACTTGGCTCAAGCTGTCCACTTCAGCAAAGCAGGGAGGTATGCTCTAGTGCCCCCTGGTTTCTGGCCTGGGCCACTACAAATATGTGGCTGCATTTCTGGAATCAAAAGTGAATGTCTGGTCACTTGCTTATCAGTTCAATCTACACAGTTTAGACTAACCTGTGAAGATTGAATCATTTCAGCCTCAGGGTTTTTGACTGTCTGAACTTAGCCTGAATGAGTATTGGGCCAAATTATTCTCTCAGTGATGCTGATAACATTACAGAATAACTCAGTTGAAGTAATTTAATCTAATATCATTGAGATCAGGATGTGGTTCATTGAGAATGGCAGTCACTGCAAAATTGAGTCTCAAAATGTAGTTCTATGAGTTTTGGATGTTACACCAGATATCTCTGTGACCTTTGTCAGACTAGCTAATGTTTGCCAGCAGCCATCAGATAGTGCATACAACACTTGGTTTAATTATAATTATGAATCTTGATGAAGGTGTTGAAATACTTTTCTAAAAAAACAGAGCTCTATAGGCACTTAAAATGCACATAGATCTAAGATCTAAGAAATACAAAGTAAAGAAAAATGTTCTATTTTAAGGATTACAGTGAGCCTGACCCCACATGAGCTTTACATTGCAAATCACATAAGCACTGCTCTTTATTCTGAGAAAATACATAACATTAATGAAGTCCAACAATCATTAATCCTATTAGAAGGAAGTGGTTTAGTTCACACTTTAAGGCATTCTGTTTCTTTGAAATCCTTAGCAAACTTTCATACTTCTTTCTATATTCAAGACCAAGTCTAGAGCCATGTCAGCAGTCATATGCCCATCCATCGACAGATTAACAGACCCATCGGTTAATCTGCCTGAATGTGAAAAGTAGGCCCTCAAAATTCTCTAGCTTTCATAGAAAAATTCCTAAATCATTTTATAAATGTTCCATAGACTGCCCAAAGTAGCTTTTTTCCTGGAAGCCACAACATGGTGTCTTTGAAATACCCACTTGGGGCGCATCCCCACAAGTGGGAATGCTTGTTTCCCTGTAGACAAATAGGAGCAGCATATATTTGTGCTACTGCTAGTTGTCCGCAGGCAAGCCCTTGTGGGTAAGAGAGACTGGAGTCAGCATGTGGGCTGGTCCCACCACCATTATCTGGGTTCCTGGGGGCCTCCCAGGGTTGCAGCAGTGGTGATCCAGAAGCAGCCATGTGTGCTACCCCACTTTTTTTTAGCACAGGTTTTTTTTTTTTTATACCAGGATCTCCTGGTGTCTAAAAACCATGCTGTGCTGCTAATTAGCAGTGCAGTGAACAGGTGCATGTGCATGCTCAAGGGGACGTGCTTTTGGAGACATCCCAGGCATAGCTTCTAGAGTGGATCAGCCCCTTGCTCTTTCGATTTTGTAACCCCTGATTATCTGTGGTCCCCCAGTGAGATTTTCTTCTGGCTCAGCTCAGATCTGAGTCTTTGGATCTTAATGTCTAAGTCAAATCTCAGGCAGAGATCCAGTCTGGCAAACTAGATAATTATATTTTTGATAGCCCATTCTCTAGCATTTAAGACATCAGTACAGAGGTCCCCCTCCATTTCTATGTATAATAAACCCATTAACCAATCCTTTCTCAGTTTACAAAAAAGTCAGGGAACCAGAGGCAAGAAATATTATTAACACACACGCGCACACACACACACACACACACACACACACACACACACACACCTTAACCCAGGAACAGTACAAAACAATACTATAGTCTGTCCCAGTATGTGTCGCTCCTTCACATGTTTTTCAGAGCTCTTTATGTCCACAAAGCTGACAAAAAGGCCTCTTTAGAAAGGCCTTCTGTTAAGATAACACGCTGAAAATGGATAGCACATAAGGACAGTGGTCTTCTGCACTAAGATGATGTGTCTTCCAAATAGAGGCTGATTGCAGTTATTTAGATGTTCTGTAGAGAATCAGAAAATGAAAGAATGTTAATGTAGATAAACTGCCTGACACCTCAGGAGGGTTTTTATAGGGCCTGACTTCTCTGATTCCCCTGTACAAGTTCTGCAGAGACATACTTTAACCATGGGATAAATGAGCCTCTAAATAGTTTTGTGAGTAGG
>NW_005842310.1:1639220-1644844 GCF_000455745.1 Alligator sinensis
TAAGGACCAAATAATTAGGGGTCTATCAGGGTATTGTCCTGTGGAAAAATATTTTGTATAGTAATAGCAGTATTTTGTATAGTAATATGGAAATACAACTTATAAAATACAAAAAAGGAGGCGTACACCTGGTGGAAGGGAGGGGCTATCACCAAAGAGGAGTATACGTCCACTGCTCAGGTCTGTAGGGGGGCTGTTAGAAAAGCTAAGGCAGATATGGAACTAGGGCTAGCATCAAGGATTAAAGATAATAAAAAGGCCTTTTTAAAATATATATGGAGAATGAAGAAGGCACTGGGTAATGTGGGGCCCCTGCAGGATATGCTTGGTAATCTGGTGGTTGCAACAGAGGAGAAAGCAGACCTCTTTAACAAATTCTTCTCCTCCATTTTCTTGTGCAGGGACCCAGACTACCTGACCAGGATTCCAGACAGACTCAGGAGAAATGCCGCCAGGCCTAAAGTCAGGGAGGATCAGGTTAGAGAGCTTCTGGAGGGGCTGGAAGTGTTCAAATCAGCAGATCCAGATGCTCTCCACCCAGGGTGTTCGGGAAATTGGCAAGGGTTATTGCAGGGCCCTTGGCATGACTTTACAAGCACTTGTGGTGCTCTGGCCAGGTGCCAGATGCCTGGAAGAAAGCCAGCGTGGTCCCCATCTTCAAAAAAGGGAAGAGGGAGGACCCGGGCAACTATTAGTCTTACTTCAAACCTGGGGAAACTCTTTGAGAAGATCATCAATGAGCACATTTGTGATGGGCCAGCAGCAGGCATGATGCTCAAGGGCAACCAGCATGATCCGGTCAGACCAACCTGATTGCCTTCTATGTTCAGGTCACAAAAGCATTGGACTCAGGTGTTGCGGTGGATGTAGTCTTTCTGGACTTCAGCAAGGCCTTTGACATTGTCTCCCACCCCATTCTCATCAAAAAACTAGGTGACTATGGCATTGATGCTATGGCATTTATGCCGATTTCTTTATTAGTGACTTGGACAACAGGGTAAAAAGCAGCCTGTTTAAATTTGCTGATGATAACAAGATTTGGGGTAAGATGGGCATGCTATTAGGGAAGGACAGATTACAGCAGAACCTGGACTGGTTACAGGGGTGGGCTAACAAAAATAGGATGGGTTTTAATACTGACAAGTACAGGGTGCTGCACTTGGGCAGTATGAACCAGCAGCACACTTATAAGCTGGGAAACTCCCTTCTCAAGAGCACGGTGGCAGAAAGAGATCTTGGAGTCATTATTGACTCCAAGATGAACATGGGCTAACAATGCGAGGTCACAGTCAGTAGGGCTAACCATACCTTGTTGTGCATCTCAAGCAAGATATGCATCTCAAGCAAGGCCAAGGAGGTGATCCTCCACCTCTATGCAACGCTGGTCAGGCTGCAGTTGGAGTACTGTGTTCAGTTCTGGGCGCCATACTTCAGGAGGGATGTGGACAGAATTGAGAAGGTCCAGAGTGGGGCCACTCACATGATCCGGGGACAGCAGGTCAGACCCTGCAATGAGAGGCTACGGGACCTTAATCTGTTCAGCCTTCGCAAGAGAAGGCTGAGAAGGGAGCTGGTGGTCATCTATAAACTCACCAGGGGGGACCAGCAGGGTTTGAGAGAGATCCTGTTACCCCTAGCACCTCCCAGGGTAACAAGGAATAACGGCCACAAATTGTTAGAGAGTAGGTTTAGACTAGACATCCGAAGGCACTACTTCATAGTCAGGGCAGCTAGGATCTGGAACCAACTTCCAAGAGAAGTGGTGATGGCTCCTACCCTGGTGGGTTTTAAGAGGAGGCAGGATGAACACCTCACTGGGGTCGTTTGACCCCAGTACTCTTCCCTGCCATGGCAGGGGGTCGGACTTGATGATCTGCTCAGGTCCCTTCCGACCCTACTTCTATGAATCTATAGCTTATCATTTATATTAATAAAGCACAACCTCATAATAATTCATGTTTATAAAGAATCTCTGTGTTTAACAATCCCAACAGCAAGAAACGGTTCCTTTTTTTCCTCTCATTATAATGATGCAGCACATTAACTAACCATATTAGCAAACATCCCATTTTAATGAACTTTTCTCTGAGTCCAATGGGAGGGGGGTGGTGCTTGTTATAATGAGGTTATATTGTATATATAATATACAGACATATTAGCATCCAACTGTGATGTATTTGGGTATGGGGAATGACGGCAAAGTGGTTAAGAATCTCCCTACAACTGCATAGTGTGCATTTAAATCCTGCTCTGGGTTCATGCCAAAAGTTATCCCCAGCTGACCCAGCTGTAAATGAATATCTGGGCTAGCCTTAATATAATCCTGGCCGTATTAGTATTTTTCATCCAGCCATCCCTGCAGAGGGAGTTCCACAACTTCCCTGGTCAGGTTTTCTTTTTTTATTTTACATTGTCCTACTGTCCTTAGACTTTGGAAATTCTTCTTTATATTTTTTACCCTTAGTTTTCCTTAAATGCTGGAATGTATTACAGTGAGAATCTCACTTTCTGATTGTATGGCATTTGATCATGATGATGTCTTAAAGACTTAAAATGACTGTCTGAGCACTCAAACAGTAGGTTAAACTAAAAGATTTTTTTTTCCCCTGAAACAATAGGTACTCCTGAATTCATTAATCATTAATTCAATATATCTTTGGAGAACTGAATAAGGATGTGTTGTCAAGTTGTAATGTATGAGAAGGGCCCCACGTGTGTTGTTAGGAAGTATTTGGAAAAGGTAATTTAGAGAGAACTACTGAAGAATTCATCTTTAGATTTTATTTTAGAATAGTGTATAATAGGGCAAGACAGTTTGTGATACAGTCTGATATCCTTGTTTGCAGAGATCTTACCTTGATACTGGACCTGTGGAACTGCACCTGTGGAGGGACTACTTTCAACTAAGGTGCCATTCGACATAATTTAGGGCTTTGTCTTCAATAGCAAGCCTAAGACTGAAGCTAAGAAGCATGTCCAACCCTCTCATCCAAGTCCGTGTCTGAAATTTTGCAGATCTATTTGAGTTAGAGCAGCCTGTATGTGTGTACTTTGTCAACTACTTGTCATGTGGTAAGAGTCATTTACATAGAGCATGCTGACTAATTCCTCGGATCTGATGTGCGCTCAGCAGAAGAAAGTGGCAGAGCCATGCTGCTTAGGAACTTTTCTGACCTACCTGTTGATAACTGAGCCATTTGAGTTTCAGTTATGTTCAGGTGGATGGGTCACAATATATATTTACAAATAAATATGCCCATTCTTTACTTCAATAATACTTCTTAAAGCCAAATTCTGCTCTAAGTTGTAGCAGCTCAAACTATATTGAAGTCAATGGAGGTTCAAAAACTGGACCATAATGAGGCAGTAAACAGCCTGCAGCTAAGTACTTTAATTGAATGACTTAATGATGTATAACAGACCAGTTAACGGGGAAGTGTGAGAGGTATTATCACTTGGGAAAAGAAAAGGAAATCTTATTTGCTTTGGAAAAGGGTTTGTGAGCGGTTGAGAGGGTTCCTGACTGACTATTTTTGGGTTTTGTGATGTGAGTTTTATTTCCAATTTGCAATGTCACTTGGAACAGTGAGCTGTTTGCAGCTCCTGAGCCTTAATGGTTGTTGTCCATCCAGTGCTGTAGCAACAAAGTTTTGTGCCCAGGGCAAAGCCTGCAGCATCAGCTTACCCTCACACCACACACACACCTGGGGGGCACACACCCCACCATGCTTGCCTGGGAGTGCACGCAACAGTGGAGGCTGCCCTTCCCCCATTCCTGTGACCTCCAAAAGAGCCACTCATGACTCTGTCCCACACCCCAGCCTGGCTGGGAAGCACCTGTTGGAGCCCCCTTGCTTTGGTGCCTGGGAAGGTCACGCCAAGTACCAACCTGTATAGGCTTCAGGATTCTTGGCTTTGGTCTGCTGGTTGCTTTTCCTGCAGAGTTCTAAGCCTAGGACCACTTGTTCTGGCTTGACTCCTCAGTCCCAGATTTCCCCATGGTCTCCTTTGGCTAGCCTCTTGGCCCTGTTTCACTCAGCATCTAGCCCAGCGTCCTGGCATCTGTGACCCAGGCAAGGCTTCTTGCACCTCCAGTGCCGGCTTCCTGTGGTCCTGACCCAGGTAAAGCTGCTCACACCCTTAGTGCGAGCCTCCTATGGTCCCTAGCCCAGGCAAGGCTGCTTGCACACTCTGGGTGAGCCCCACTGTGGTGCTTGATCCTGTCTCTGGCTCTGTGGCCCTTTTACCACACCTACTAGCCATACCTAGTCCTCCAGTATTTAACTTAACTCCAAAAAAAACATCCACTTCAAAACCAAAAGTCACCTTTGCTCAGGGTCAATGTCACCCTCCAAGCCATACTTTCTTTTGAGTTTTCATCTCCCAGCTTTCATGGGTGGCTTAGGTGCCTACCAAGCTGTCTCCTGCAGCCTCTCTCTGCCAGGAGATTTGGTTCCTGCAGCATGCAGGGCGAGACTGTCCTTCTTGCTCCAATCATGGGGCTTATAGGCCTCTAAGCACTGCCTCTTCTATTCAGGTAGGTCCTCAGCCACTCACAGGTGTTTCCCCTTTGCTTAATGGCAAGCCTGCCTTCAGCTTGTTAACTATATTAATAAAGTATGACTTGATCACCAAAATCATCACCTCTCCTAGTTCATCCTCCATCTCTGCCCATGCAGTATCTCTTCAAATGGACTAAAGACTCTATCTAGGTACTTGTCTTGCATTTTAGGGTCCTGTATAGATTCATAGATTCATAGATTCATAGATGTTAGGGTCAGAAGGGACCTCAATAGATCATCAAGCCCGACCCCCTGCATAGGCAGGAAAGAGGGCTGGGTTCAGATGACCCCAGCCAGATGCCTATCTAACCTCCTCTTGAAGACCCCCAGGGTAGGGGAGAGCACCACCTCCCTTGGGAGCCCGTTCCAGACCTTGGCCACTCTAACTGTGAAGAAGTTCTTCCTAATGTCCAGTCTAAATCTGCTCTCTGCTAGCTTGTGGCCATAATTTCTTGTAACCCCCTCCCTCTTGTAGATGTGGTTTATTCTCTTCTTCAGGTGTCCTAATCTGTTCCCACGTAACTGAGCTCGATTTGTTGTTATTCTGCTCCCCTATTGACTGTGTTCCAGAGTTATGACAAGGCAATGCACTGAATAGTATTTGCAATCATGCACTGCTGTGATTCAGCGTGAGATGGGCCAGGTTCTCTGCTAGGGTAAGTCAGTGTAACTCTGTTGAGGTGAGCAGAGTGATTTACACCAGCTGGGAGTCAGGATAAAGGCCTAGAAAAATAGGGCTGGAAGGGACCGCAAGAGGGCTGGACATTTTTCCTCCCTAGGTGCAGCACTTTGCATTTCTCCTTGTTGAATTGCATTCTTTTTGTTTTCTGCCCATATGTCCAACCTGTATGTCCTTATTAAAGAATGCTGGAGGGCTGCATTCATTTTGTGATATAGGTGCTAGTTGGTGACTGATGGTAGCAAAAAAAGGAGAAGGGAATTTCAGGAGGAAAGGCTGTAGTTGAGATGCATCCATAAACATAAGGAATGTGCTGACACGACATACACAGAGAACATGAAAGTTGAGGAAGAGAGACAACAGGAAAAGACAGCAGGGAAAGA
>NW_005842310.1:1644875-1647414 GCF_000455745.1 Alligator sinensis
GAAATGAATGCTCAGGAGGTTGGAATCTCTTTTTAGGAACTGGTCAATTCTGGCATGAAGCAATATTTCAGTTCCAAACTACTATCCATCCAAGTGAATAATACATACACAGACCTAGCATTGCAGGAGAAAGAATTAACTTTCCTTCTTACTGGTAGAAGAGCTGAATTATAGACTGTAAAGACCATGAGGGCATCAGGCCCAGGCTTTCAGGCCCAGGCTTTGAAACCCTAGCCTGCTACCACCCCAACAGAATGCTGGAGCAGACACAGGTGGCCAGTTCCCTCCCAAATTTGGCCTAGGCGCACACCCACTCCCTGCCAGTGGAGCATTTAGCCAAGGTCAGCTGACCTCTTACCCTTTCCTGTAGCAAAACCCCCAGTTTTTGTTCTTGTTTTTGTTTTCTTTTTTAAATGCTTTCCCTCCCCTTACCCACTATTTCTGACTTTCTCTCTGCCCTCTCTATCCCTTATAAGGGATTACAAGTAGTACTAGGTAAGCTAAGTTCTTGTATACTGTTATTATAATAAGCTCCTTTTTATATTTTGTAAATAGTGTTCTTTTATGTTTGTATTGATTTTTACTGTTTTATATTGTATTATATTGTATTCCTATCATTTGTGCATTGATTTTTATTGTTTCATATTAATAGTGTATGGTTTAGGCCTGTGTCTGTAAAGTGATGTCAAGTATCCATTCCTATCTTGTTCCCATCTTTTCCCCATGCCCTGTTGTGTAAGTATGTTGGAATTCTGTAACCTCTCCCATGTAAATTGGTTTTCCTTGAATTCCTGAACCAAAAGAGTGAATGGATGAGCGAAACACAATGATAGCAGGACCCCCTACTAAATCACCCCACCATCAAAACCAATACCTGGACCAATGACCCAGCCATTGGAACCACCCTCAGCATTCAAGAAACAATAGATGAGGCAACCCACCATTGTTCCAAGGCTGCACATGCTCAGTATGAACACCTGGAACTCTCTGGAACAGGGTTGACATTACCTGGACAGGCCCTCCCCATAGGAAATCAGAGGTAGTCTGCCCCATAAAAAGGGGTAGTGAAGACTGACTCCTGGGGATGCCATCTTCACTTGCACCAGAGCTGCTTCAAGTCACGCTGCCTATTAACCCAGAGGCCCTGCCGGCAACTCCCCTCTGGACAACACCTACTGCAGAAAGATTCCAACTGGCCATCGAGGACCCCCTCCCAGCTTGGATAGGTACCTATCACCCACATCCTCTCTTCAACCAAGGACTTGGACTTTGTTTCTCTTCCCTACCTGGACTCCAACCCTTCCACTGAGTCTCTTTCTCCTGCTACCATTGTGTGAGTGTGTGTGGGAGCCAAGCTGTAGAGTACAGTATTCATTTAATAAAACTGTTATTTGGACCCCTGAGTTGGGTTCTGCTTTACTACGGCTTGACCCTGCTCCAATCTCTGCTCCTCGCCCCTCTAATTTCTGTTTTATTTCTCCCTCTCCTGCTTCTGGCTCGCCTCCACCTCCAACACCTGTCCCATTCTTGTGTGACTCCAGCCATTCTGAGCTACTCTCTGCCTGCAAATCCCTGTTTCTTTGCTATTGCCTCATCCCCGCTGCCTTTTCCCCTGATCTCTGACACTGCTGTTGCCTCATCCCCACTGCCTTTTTCCCTGATCTCTGCCACTTGCTCTTTACTTACCAAGCAACCCAAGCATAGGTACCACAGGCACCCACCCACCCACCCACACACACACACACAGTCACTTGATTCAGTTTTTAACCTGTGTGTACATGTGTATGTATGTGTGTATTACGTATGATTTCATGTCATTATCATTAGGGTGTGTATGTGCTTCAATTGGTGATATGTGTGCATGTGCAATTGTACACCATGCCCTCCTGTCTAACAGCATGATATTGAGATCCTGAGCATTGGCTTGACCCCGCAAGGCAACATTCCTATATAAACCCCTGGCAAGAAGAAATGTCTGGGCAACAAGAGGCAACCTTGTACCTAGGTTGCTTCACCCTTGGCTTGTGCTGCTATTGGTGCTAATGGAGTCTCTGGATAAATGACCTGGTTAGTCTCCTGACTCCACACTCTGCCTGACCCTTGGAATACCTGACCCAGCTCTGGCCTGACCTCCTAGATATATGACCTGGCTACACTCTTGACCTTCTGCCCTGCTTTACCCTCTAGATCTTGAAGTTGGTTCCCCAGAACAGATCTCCTGATTTCTGACTTCCTGACTTCTCCTGACCCTGAGGTGTAACCTAAACCTGGCTGTCCATGTATAAATAAATAAATAAATAAATAAAAGGTTGATGGTGGTCAACAATTACCATCTCTGAGGGACAGATATATCAATCTATTGAATTGACCTGTTCTTTTAGGGGGTCTTCTGTTATAGAAACATTTCCAAAATTCATCTCATCTGCTTATTACTACTGCTTAGTGCTTGTAGCAGCTGCCATCTCCAGGCCATGGATAAACAGGCTACATGTGCAAACTAAAGCTGGATAGGCCAGGAAAGCCAAGGCTGCAACTGAAC
>NW_005842311.1:0-3752 GCF_000455745.1 Alligator sinensis
GCGCCTACCCAGCCTCTCCTACCATGGATGTATACTCATCGCGAACAACCTGGCAGTGGTGACCTTGTGGCACCAGTGCACCGTACTCAATCTGCTACAGGACCTACTCAAGAGACTCCAGCGCCTCCTGTTCAATTTTCTTTTTTCTCAGATGGGCACCACTGATTCCCATGAGCTGTCCTTTATCTACCTGTAGCTGAGGGGAGCCAGAGTTTGGTTGACCTTTTGAGCAAGGTGGCCGCCTTTCACCTGCAGGCCCTTCAATGACTCCTGTATGGTGAGGAGTGCCTAACTTGGCAACAACTGGTGTGCTGGTTTCTGCAGAGAGTGGGGGCCCTTGGCTTTGACTGGGAGCTCTTCCTGTTGGACCTCACACTTTTGAACTGGGTGGTGCTTCCAGCTTTCTACCACAGCATGGTATGAGCCTGGCAGGCCACCTTCCACCTCCAGCTCCAGGCCTGTTACCTGCAGTTCCCACAGCTGCTGAGGGAACCCCTGGTGCACAACGCAGCTCTGAGGCGCCCCCGGCCCGACCCTGCCCTCTGCCCGCCTCACAGCCGTTCTCATCCAGGCGTGTGTCCTCCACCTGAGCCATCTCCTTGACCCCTCTCAGTCGGCCTGGCTTTCGCTCAAGGCCTTGACCACCTGGCTGGTCATGCACTCCACCCGTAGCGTGGGTCATCTCCTGTGCAACATCCAGGCTTCCCTCCCATTGGAGGCAGCAGCCACCCTGGATTACCATCTCCAGGTGGGCCAGGTCTCCTGCACCGCAGATGTTCCGAGCGAGGTTTTTCCTGCGCTACCAGTCATTCCAGCCATGGCCGGTGAGCTGGCCAGTGGACCTGGCACCCTTCTGATGCTTCCTGACGGTGACACGGGTTGCCCTTTTGCTTTTCTGTTGCATAGAAACCTATATGCCTGGGTGGTTCACGTCCATCATGACCAAGTGCTGGTGGGTCGCCCTGATACACTGTGGCAATGGCGCCTGGGGTGGCCAGATTCCCCACTGGCCCACCCGGTGTGGCGCACATTGTATAAGCCGCCAACCATCAAGAAGACTGGCGACCCGCAGTAGTGTTTGCTGCACAGCATCCTAGCTACTGGCACGTTTGCATCCCACTTTGACCCAGCTGCCTCGCTGGCCTGTCCCTTCTGCCCGGGGGTGTTGAGGAGACCCTCTTTCATGCCTTCATCGACTGTCCCCACCTGCGGCCACTCTTTGTCACCCTTGAGCTGCTGCTGCAAGCACTGGGCAGGAGCTTCTTGGAGACCACCTACGTGTGCTCCTACCCATACCAGGCAGCTGAGAAGGGCTCCATCTGCCTGGCCAGTTTTTTATTGGGTCAGACCAAGATGGCTGTCCTCAAAAGCCACTGAAACCAGCTTGCCAGGACCAGCTCAGATGATGCCCTGAGTTTATTTCGCCTACTGGTGCAGGCGCATCTCTCACTGGAGTTTGAGTACGCTGTGCTCCGGCAGGTGGTGCCTGCCTTTGAGACATGCTGGGCCTTTGAGGGAGCACTGTGCCATGTGGAGGATGGCCATCTTAAATACGCACTCTGTCATGACCGGTCTGGGTGACCGAGTAGACTCGGTGTCGGACTGTGACTTCCAGCTCATGCTGCCCCCTGGGACCTCACCAGGCTGCCTTTTTGCTTTCTTTTTGTGTGGGAAGTTGAAGGTGTTGTCATGTGTATGATTACATAGAGCAGGGTAGGAATTATTTATTTATAGATATGACTGTGGCCGGCGTTCTGACCGCATAACTAGCATGTAAGACATGACATGGAATGTAGCGAAGGTGTCATGGTGTGATGTGATGAATGCAATGACATGGTGTTCTTGGTTTGATGGTAATTTGTTTGTTTTTGTTTTGTAAGTGGCCAGCCTTTTTGTATCCCTGAACTCCTGAATAAAGTAGTTAAAAAGTCAAAAGTTCTTCCTTCCTTTCCTCCTCACAGCTGGACCCTCACCCACTCATGGATGCCAAATGTTTGTATGTGCTCTAAGGACATTGTACCCTAAAATTTGTCTGACTGCAGACTAACACAGCTAACCACTTTTTAATTCAAAATCAAACAAAAAGGACATAGAAAATTCAAAGGAGATTGTAGCCTAATTGGCCACTTACTTTTGTCATGAAATAAGAATATATGTCTCATTTGAAGCTCATTTTTGAATGTGACTGTAACTGTAGAGCCTGTACTGCCCCCCCGCCCCGCATAAGTACTTTGCTTTACATGCTTAAAACTCCATAAATTCACTCATTAAAATGTGTGTTTGGATTGTTCAAACAGCAGCTGTTATCGTGAACATCTGCAACTTAATGTGAAGTTGTAGGAAATTTAAATCATCACAGCATTGTCTATATGCTAGTCATATGCTAGCATCTTTACTGGTACTGAAAAGTTAACGATAACCAAACAGAATAAATTCTAATAATAAACAGCATTTATTTGCATTTGTATAGTGCCTTTCATTCTAACCATTCAAAATGCTTTCTGGTTGAAAAATCTTATTGCTTCAAATATATATATAGTTTGCAAATTTAAGTACAGGGTACAGGGTCCTATTCTTCTCTCACATCCAGATATTCAGTTGAATGGGAATATTGCCTACAAGAAAAATATAAGTCTTATGAAATATTTTTAGTTTTGGAACATAGGAGCTATCCTTATACAAACATTTCATAATCTTCAATGAATTCCCAGATAGTTGAATCGATAATTCGAATAGTGTGGTATCCTTTATCTGGCAGTAGTAGAAGCCATATGCCTAAATGTTTAATAGTACGACTACTTTTTAAATATGTATCTCAGGAAGTTTTAGCAAGCATGAAAAGTCACGTGTTGCCTCCCTACTTGCAGGAAACTCAAGCAAACAGGCACTGAAGAAAAAGAGGAATTCCCTTCCTGCTTGACATGACAGATAGACATAATGTATCTGCAGTTTTCTTAATACAACAGTTCACTGTGTATGCTTGTGCATAAGGGAGAGAAATGTGCATATGTACATATGCAAATAGTGTGTTTACATCATCTGCATGCTCTGACTTACATCACTTTTTTATTCTTAAACCTGTATCTAGCTGCTGAGCCCCCATTATTATAAATGGATAGCGCGGTAGCTATAGTCATAAATTAAAACATACTATGTTACGGTGGATATCAAATCTCATTCACAGGAATATTTAGCCTTAGCCAGAGTCAATGATGTAAATGTCACTTCTTTTAAGAAGGATTTTGAGGAGGAGAACCTCAATATCTTGTCAGCAGTTTAATTCCTTTTGCATTTTCTCAGAGAATCCTTCCCAATTATGGAAGATCAGCAGGTGATTTTAAAATATTTTAATGCTGTAAATGTCTATTCAGATTTTTTTTCAGTTTGGAAAAATTTCTGAAGCAGAATTGAGGTGCTAGATTTATTCCCCATCTGATATGTCACTTCCACCCCTTTTTGCCATGATTCTGTTTCATTTCATTTACATGCAAACATGCTTTGAAATGACATCAATAAAAGAAACATGTTGAATCTAAGCCATAAAACTCTAAAACATGCTCCAAAATTGTACTGTCACTTTAATAGTTGTTATGCTTTCAAATTGCGAGGCTCTATTTAGGGAAAGGAATCAAGCATTTCAGTTTAAGTGTGACATGCTGTATGTTCAGGCAAGGAAGCAAATCCATCCTTTGTTTCCACTAATCGGAAAACTGGGAAGATAAATCACGTGTCAGAAAACGCTTCAACTCTTT
>NW_005842311.1:3762-4622 GCF_000455745.1 Alligator sinensis
TTGACTTGGTGAAAACATGTGTGTAGACAGAAAGGGGGCCCTAAATTGAAGTGGTGGATTTTAAACACAGTTTCAATTTAGGGCTGATTAAACCCCCATGTAGTGCACACACCCGGCTGACTTACGTGTCTCTGTGGTGGGGAGGGGAGGACAAGCTGCTGGTGGGCAGAGTGGTCCCTGGGCTGTGGGGAGGAGGGGCTGATGCTTCCCTTTGTGGCAGCGGTGCCCCCCCGCCCCCCAGCAGAGGGAAGCACTGAGCCCCAGTGCAGCTCAGGCAGGCAGGCAGGCTCGGGGGTGGGAGGAGATCAGGTTCGCCACTTTTCTTGGGTGAAGCCTGCTTTTCCAGGCTGCTTGCAGGCTTCCTGCAGAGCTGTGGAGCTACACAGAGCCTGGTGCTTCACTCTGCTGCTATAGGGGCAGCAAACTAAAACTCCTTGAATGATGCATTCATTCTGGTGTGCAGTTGTTGTCTGGTCTCTCCTACATATCTTCCATCAGGGCATTTGGTGCATTGGATGAGGTATATCAATTTTCTGGAGGTGCAGCTCTAAGATCCTGTTATGCTGATGGCTCTGTTGTGGGGTGTAGTAATAGTGAGGGTGGTGGAGATGTGTTGGCAGGTTTTGCATTTCTTGTCATGGCACGGTCTGGCTCCTTTTGGGGTGTTCTGGGGTTGAGGAAGTTTGCTTCTGGTGATGAGGTTGGCAAGGTTCGGTGCTTGTCTGAAGGCTAGGATGGGTGGCTCTGGGAAGATCTTTTTAAGAATAGGGTCTTTTTCTAATATGGGTTGCAATTTTTTGAGGATTTTCCGTACAGGTTCAAGGGAGGGGTGATAGGTCATAACCAGCGGTGTGCGATTT
>NW_005842311.1:4945-11052 GCF_000455745.1 Alligator sinensis
GCTGTGGGGGGCCTTTAATTTTAATTACATATGTTGGGGTTATTATCAGAGAAGTTGTGATTTTATCATCAGGGAAAACCAAGGTCCCTGAGGATAAAATACCTGATAATGAATTTTTCAAATGACTAAGTCAATACTTGCAGGGGTTTAGGTTGTAGCCTTGTTGGTCTAAGGACATAGGCCCTGCTCATGCCCCTCTCTTACCACAACAGCCTCCCCAGCTCTGCTGGTAGCAGTGGGGGTCACAACCCTGCGCTGCCTCCTGCACGTGCAGGGGAACTGTTGCCAGGGCAGTACAGAGCTCACGGGGGCAAGCAGCTTTCTTTAGCAGCCACACTGTACCCTGCTGCACCGGGTTGCACACGCTGTGCTGTGGAGGCCCCAGGCAAGGGCATGAGGGTGGGAGCACGAGCTTGCAGTGCGTACCTGCCCTGCCCCTGCTCTGCACACAGATCTGGGGGGCACAGGGCCCACCTGTCCCCTGGAAGTGCCTGCTGCAGCAGGAAGCCCGCCCCACCCCCACCTTTGAACCAGTCACCCACAGCCTTGTTCTGCTCTCCACAGGGGTTCTGAAGCTGCACACTGTGGTCCCAGGCCCCAAGCTCTCACACTGCCCAGCAGGGCAGCAGCTCCAGCCTCAGCCCTGCCCAATTCCCTCCCTATGGAGGCCTCAGTCCCCTGCTCACTTTCCTGCAAGAGCTGCTCTCCAGGCTGCCTGGGGCCATGTAGGCTGTGTTTTACCTGTTCCCCTTCCCCTGCAACACCAGGCAATTTTTAGCCCCCCATCCTCTGGCTGAACTCCCAGACAGACCTCCCCCACCCCACTGTGGACCAACCAAATCCCTCTCCCAAGCCTGCCAAACCCCCCATTTCACAAGTTTCTCCCTGTACCAGTTTTACTTGCATTTGCCCATGCTGAGACCTGAGGAAGTAAGTTGGGGTGCGTGCAGGCCAGGAGCGACCCGGGCCCTTTTCCGTGCTGCACGCGGGCTGTGGCCAGCAGCCCGGGCACGCTGGATCAGAGAGGGAGGGCGACGAGCTGGAATTAGGCACAAACGCTTAGCGGTAGATTTTAAAGATTGTTTACTTACACCGAGATGGCAGTGGTGTAGGCTGGAAAACTTGCTTGAGTTGCGGTTACAGACACAGACAACAC
Organism: Alligator sinensis; assembly: GCF_000455745.1. Classification (NCBI taxonomy): domain Eukaryota; kingdom Metazoa; phylum Chordata; order Crocodylia; family Alligatoridae; genus Alligator; species Alligator sinensis. Next base: position 6,102 of record NW_005842311.1, read on the forward strand.
GGACGGTCGCGTGGAGTTTGCTAGGCTCCACGGAACAGAGCTCCGGATGCTCTGGGTGAACGCGCCACCAAAATCGGAATCGGAGATACGTCTTATAAAATTTGCGCTCGAAGACGGGAAGAGGTGGGCGATGGATCAGGTCGCCAAACTCCTCTGAATCTCACACAGGGTCTCTATTACCCTGCCGTGTATCCAAAGTCCCCACGAGATGGATGTGAAGTCCTCTTCAGCTTGGGCGGAAACTGCTCAAGCCTCTTATACGGCTAACAGGCCAATCGTTAGCCGCCACGTGGGAATAATTTAAAACTAGCCAATAGCGGGGAACGAATTTGCATACCGGTGGCAGGAACTCTTTTGCACTGTGCATTTCTCTTGCAACTTGAGCAATGCACTCTACAAAAGAAGCTGCAGAAAGGCGGGAAACTCGTCCCTGCACCGGGGCTTTCCTCTGCAACAGGAAACTCTCCCGTGCAATGAAGCTGCAACTTGGCGGGGATAATTCTGGTGCCGAAGCACACACAAAATCATGCCTTTGGGTCATGACAGGGTGAAGGGAGGGGCAAGTAGGATGCAGGGATTGGTTTGCCAGGAGGGTTGTTATTTGTCTGGGGATGGAGGGTTAGGGGTGGGGGGGGCTTGTTCTAGGGGAGGGGAGAGCCCTCCATCCCCTCAAGTTCCCCTGTGGACCCTGCTATTCCCACTGCAGGTGTTGCTTGCCCTCTCCAAATCCCCCCACAGACCCTGCTTTACCCCCAGAACCCCTCACTAGCCTCCCCCTGTCCTGACCTGAGATCAGGTGGCCATTTTTAACTCAGTCCAACCTCCACCTAACTTCCCCAAAATGTGTCTATGTACCTTTTATTTGTACAGGCACTGATCATATTACTTTACAGCTCAGACATTTCCATATGGCTGTCAGCTGTCAGAAGAGTTAGACTGAGTGTTAAATAGGAGGGAAGCAAATAAACAAAAATCTTTACTAAAGGAGCAAGTGATTTGAATTATTAACGTAAGAAAGAAAAAAATGTTTGCAATGAGGCTACTTTGTCAAGATGGATGCTGTTATCAGTTTGGATAACAGGGAGATGATTTGGAGTGCCAGCACATACCATAACTTCCAATTCAGATATGCACAATAGAAGATCATTTTGAATAGTACTTTGTCAATGATTTTACTTCCCTGGGAAATCCATTGCTCACTTATTTGTATGCAACTAAAAGAATTCTTCTACAATGAAGCAAGATAGAAAAATAAGTTGAAAATTTTCATCGGTCACAAACCCCAAACTGTGCATAATCCTTTTGTTCAATATGCATATGTAAAAAGAGAAAGATATAAAAGAATTATGTTTTTGTTTCCCTCCCCCCCACCCCGAGGTACAGAGTTCCAGAGATGGAAACAGTTAGATTGAATGGAAAAGTAAATGCAACAAGTTAGCTAAAACCTCCAAAGATTTAAATAGAGTAGTAAATCTCTTTGATTTAATAGGAAGTTTTGTTTTAGTCTGCATAAACTCTGTCCTTACCATGGGCCCTCTTCAACCAGTCATGAAAAGATGAACTGAATTGCACACCTAATATCTTTCTACAGTTATAGGAACATATCGTAGTAGCCTAGTTATGTTTAAGCAAGAGATCTTATCATTTTAGAGCATCCAAAATTAAATAAATTTGGTGGAGAAAGATTAAGTCCAAAGAGAAGCCAAAATAGTTCTAACGGGGAAGGAGGAAGGGAACACTGTGAAGCAGAACTTCTTTCTCAAGTGACCCCAAGATAAGCCTCAAAGACTCTCCATAAACTTGAAGGTCTCAAATGGAACAAAGAAGAATAAGAATTTCTACTGTTGGCTTCTCAAGGAGTGTGCTTCCTGCAGCTTTTGCTTTTGACTGTAGCAGTGTAGTTGTCAGGGGTTTGGGGTGGGGTTTTTTTGCATTACCCAAACTGTTATATTTGGTGAGCTGAATAATTAGTTATTTATAGAATCAACATAGAGTAAACTCCATGCATTCTGACTTTTCCTTATATTTTATGCACTCTGATTTATGTTCTTCAGGCTGCATAGTTGCAAATTCTTACTGATGCTCCATTTAACCCTCATCCGCTTTCATGAAACCATAACTGTTGTTGTTCTTATGGGGTAACTTGTTACTCTGCAATTCGACATTGTTGGTCTCATGGGGTAACTCATTATGCCACCCACATGAACATAATGGAATCAGTGACAACAGTATAAATGTACCACAAACAATTATTAAACATACAGATTGTTTGAAAGAGTATTTATGTTGATTTGAACCCAAAATATTATTTAACTAGAACTGTGAACAAAATTTAAACTTTTTTTAGAGCTTCAAATGTGAATGAACAATTTGCTAAGTCTGCAGTTCACACTGTTTTCAAACTAACAATTACTTTCAAAAACATTTCCTAACTGTTTTAACTAAACATTACATTTCTCACAAAGCAGCAGTGATGTACTGTGGTGCACACAAGCAAATAGCTTACAATTTTTGCATTGTTTCTGGGTTTTGCCGTCACGTATCCTTGGAGAGAAAGCACAATGTTCACTCGTGCTTGCAGAAGGTTCTACTAGGGTGCATTGTGGCAATTTGTAATTTAGGGCAGTCATACCAGACTTGATGGACTTAGAAAGATTATGTGTATCCATCATTTTTCATTTTATTTGTCTGTAGATCAACTGTTCTCCAAGCTCCTGCAAAAAAACCCCACCGTCTTCTTAAATGTGATCTTTGCTTCCAGTTTGCATTATGGCCTAGCCAAATGACGAGGCTGGCAATGGCAGCCACATGCAGCATATTGAAAAATAGTGTCATTGCCCACTTGTTGATTTTCTATCTGCAGGGGGTAATACTAAGTGGTCAAGGTTATCCACCCCACCCTTCTTTTTATTGTAGTCATGGATAATGTCCAGCTTTCTTTCCTCTCCACTCACTGACAGGTCATGGTGCATGCTTGACAGCAACAGCACAACTTTAGACTTCTTTGGAACATAGGAAACTAGGGTGAGTTCCCCATCAAAAGCAAAAATGGATGAAAAAGTTTCCCTTCTTTGATTTGCTTGCATTTTCTTTGGAATACTGGCCTTGTTTTTCTGCATCGTACCCATATAGGTCAAATCTGCTGTAGCAGTCTTTCTGCCAGGTCAGTACTTGTGAAGAAATCGTCACTCACAATATTCCTTCCTATCTTGTACCAGGGATGAACCTGTTTTTCAACAACCTGGGTACCAAGATTACCTTGGTGTGGAGCTTCTGGCTGCTTGACAGGTAGATGTCTCCAGACAGGGGGAATGATGTTGCTTCATCACAGCATCACCAGATTTTCAAGCCATATTTGGCAGGCTTCCTGAGCATATACTGTCTTAAGGGACAGCGACCCCTGAATGCAATTTGCTGCTCATCAACTGTCAAGTGTATTCCTGGAATATACAATTTCCTGAGCTGCTCCACAAATTGTGCCCAAATATCTCTAAAGGCAGCACAGCAAGCTTGTCCACAGTTCTCCTTTCCTCATGTATCAGTTTCTTGTCAAATCTCAGGTAGTTGGTGATTTGATAGAATAGTTTTAAACTCACAGTGGCACAGAAGCAAGGATGCCCAGTATGTTGTTCTCACAACTCCTCCAGTGCCCTGTGACCACCATGGTATAGACCGCTCAGCAGTAGGAGGACAATGTAGGCTTTCAGTTCTGTTTTGTCCAGCTTTTTTCACTACTTTCTATTTTCAGGATGTTATTTCAAACTCTGAATCTTCTTTCTGCCTCTCTTTGCTTCTCTTATGATAGCAGTCAGGATATCTTGTGAGAGAAACAGGTGGAATGTTTCCATGACTGTCTTTATTACTTTCTCTTGCTGGATCAGCACTTCCATGACCTATGTCCTTTGCTATTCTCCGATGATGTATTAGCTGTGGACTTTAAATCTTTGGAGGTTTTTTTCCCCATACTCTGCCATTCCTTCCTCTAAAGGTGTCATTATCTGCAAAGTTTTCTGGGGGTGGTGGTAGTGGTTGTGCTCCACATCCTGCTGTAGTTCTCCTCAATCTTCCATGGTGACCCTGGGCTGATCCTCTTCCCTTTCCCACTAGAAGTGCTGGCATCACTTCTGCTTGTGGCACCAATTCCTTCTCATCTGAGCTGGATGAATCTTCCATAGACACATGGTCTTCTTGCTCTGAACAATCTCCCATGTCTGGGACAAAGTCAGCACCCTCACTGCCTTTAGATAAGATTTCATCAGTGGATGTGTCACTATCATCCACATTTACTTGTGCAAGACGGGCTTCAGCACTGACTATGCACTGCCTTCTCATCCTGGACTAAAGAAAAAAAATGATGTCTACTGAATGCATATAATTAACTATCAAAGACAAGCCTGTCCACCAATGCTGTCACAGAAGAAATTCTGCCCTGTCCTGTTGGTATCCCCCTGGTATTGGCAACGGGGGATGACATGATAGGAGACCTACAGATTGGTGGTCACATGGGGGACAGTGATCACCAAATAATAGAATTCATCATAAGACATTGAGTGGCTAAGGTAACTAGTAGGGTGAAAGTGCTAGACTTTAGGAAAGCTGATTTCAATGAACTCAGGCGTTTAGTCAAGGATGCACTACAGAGTAAGAGTTTTGAAGAGATGGGAGCCCAAGAAGGGTGGCTGTGCCTTAAGGAAATGATCCTTCAGGCACAGAGAGAGAGGGAGGCGGGGGGAAAAAGGGGGAAAGGGCCCAAGAGGCTTCCTTGGCTGACCAGAGAAATCCAGAGCAGCCTATGGGCAAAAAGGGGGGCATATAAAAAGTGGAAACGGGGAGAGATTACTAAAGAGGAGTATACCTCCTCTGCTCGCGCTTGTAGGGAGGCAGTTAGACAGGCCAAAGCTACCATGGAGCTGAGGATGGCATCCCAAGTTAAGGATAACAAAAAATTGTT
>NW_005842311.1:12306-20308 GCF_000455745.1 Alligator sinensis
GAGAAGGGCCACTCATATGGTTAAGGGCTTGCAGGCCAAGCCCTACGAGGAGAGACTAGGGCACCTGGACCTTTTCAGCCTCCGCAAGAGAAGGTTGAGAGGCGACCTTGTGGCTGCCTATAAGTTCATCATGGGGGCACAGACAATATATATATGATGTAGTCCAAATCCAAATTTACTGCATAAAAATGAGATGTCTAAGACTTTCATGGGAAAAGAAGAGGTTAATACATATTACTTTAATATTTCCTGCTCATTAAAGGGCTTCCAAGGGAGGTGGTGCTATCCCCTACCTTGGGGGTCTTTAAGAGAAGGCTGGATAGACATCTGGCTGGAGTCATCTGAACCCAGCACTCTTTCCTGCCTACGCAGGGGGTCAGACTTGATGATCTATTGAGGTCCCTTCCGACCCTAACATCTATGAATCTATGGCAGCACAGGTAGCAACCTCTCCTCCTGGGCACAAAAGCCAGAAACCAGCATCCACCCTTTGCAAGCAAGTCAAATGTGGATGGATGCTGTTTGGAAACCACACACGCAGGGGCTTATTGAGAGCAGGTAAAAGGGACATGGGTGGTATCAAGCCCTTACAGTTGAAGTGGACTTCATAGTGTACACTGTATTGCAGTATGATGTTGTTCTATTTTTTTTCTGCTGTCCCTTTGCTCCTTGTCCTCACCTCCAACAAAGGCAGGGCAAACTAGATTGTATGTTGTGTCAGGGTGAGGCATAGTTTTGCCATGAGGAAAGAGAACAGAGGTGGATTTGGATGCGACAAAGGGTTTGTTTGTTTTTTTTTACAAAGGGTGCAGGGTGTTTTGGTTAGCAAAAGGGATTACCACATCTTCTACAAAAGCAGAGTGGAGGATGGCCATCCATTAGTTACCATGGATATCTGAAGTGGACATGAATGAGGAGTGAATGAATCCTGACCTTTCAGATGCATCCACTCAAAGTGGCCAAACAGGTCTAGACCTGCCATTTATACAGAAATGGCAATGCATTAACATGGGCATGGGGTAAGTTGTTAACCCATATGGAAAAACACATTTGCACCTGCGGTAACATGTTACCCTGGGCAGTTTTTCATCCACAAAGAGGAAACCGTTCATGTAAGCTGGCTATTTTGGGGGGATATTATGCACTGTGGTGCCAGTGCTAATGTTCTAAAAAGAATTTTTTTTAGAATTAATTAACTTTAAGATACTGCACAAAATATGCACCTGGGGTAGGAAATTACCCCATGGGAGTGTGTGAAGGTTACGTTCTTAGATACAAGTCTCTCCACTTAATGATGTGATGATTTCCGTGATGAAATGTTGTGGTGACAGGGACAGTCATGTACTGGTTATGGACTTACATGTATTTAGTAATAGCTGTTAATATAAAAGCACTAGTTATCTGTAATCATTTAAATTCATTGTAGGCGTTAATATTTTATGTTTTTTCATTATTGAGTAAATTATTTTCATGGTGACAGTGATATGCAGGAAACAATCTTGTTTCTTCATATACAAGAAAAACATGAATGCACTCAAAGCAAGTAGAAAACCCACCAAAGACATAACTTGGCAGCATTGTCTAAGTATATAAATTGTGTAATCCCTAAGGATGTCAGGGAAAAGGAACCCCTTTTACTGTTCAGATAGAGAAGTGTATGTTTCTCTAAAAACTGTGTCCAGTATGTTTCTTTTAGACAAAATGATATTCTGGGAAATAAAAATGAACCAGGGCAGAAGCTAATAAAGGTGAGATTGAGTCAGGGGACAAGGATGGATGCACTGATTCATTCATACACGCAAGAACAAACATAAGCCCAGAACTAGTGCATAATCTTTGTCTTTGGATACTGTATTGGCCATCAGCCTATTTCATAAATGAGGATGTTTTGATCTACAGAAACAGCATTTGAAACAGGAGGCTGTAACAGGTTCAGTATTTTAAAAATGTTTCATTTTGGTCTGTGATGAACCAAGACATTTAAACGTTTTTCCATTCATAAACGATAGGAGTGATATCTGCCTCAGAATAGTTAACAGGGTTAATAATCAGGGTGCCTGAAATGTGGGAAACCCAGATCAAGTCCTTGCTTCACAGCAGGGATTTGCACCTGGGTCTCTTCCATCCTAAGCAATTGCTGTATTTTAAAACTATTGACTATTTTGGGGTAGGGATCTCAGTCTTTGATTTTAAATAGAAAATACTATCACATACTTAAGAAATATTTCCCAATGAAAGTCATAATTTCCTATGAGAAGTTTGTTTTAAAAAATTAGTATTTTTGACCAAAAAAACATTAAAACAATGGAAACATTACCAACCATCTGCCTTGGAAATACAGACTTTTGATTGCTGATCTATTCTGGCATTTTTCCCCAATGCATGTTACTTAGAATCTGAATTTGTGAGACATATTGACCTGTATCAGCCTTCCAAAAATGTTTATCTGCTGTTTCCTAAATTATGCAGTCTGTGAGCAAAAAGCACATATATTTAATTACTTTGAAATACAAAGTTTCAAGCCTGCAGAGCAGAGAATGGGAGTTTTTTGTTTCTCTTCCTCAGAAAAATGGTATACTTTTAAATCCATGTAATTATACACAGGTAAGGATGGTTGGCACCCGAGGAATAATCCTGCAACAAAATAGTGAAATTGTCATGAAAGAAAGACTGAAAAGACAGGCTCTTTTCATTTATAGCATCCAATATCTACATTTAACAGGTTAAGTGGGAAAATGTAATTACAATGATCCTTGTTCTAAAGGATTTTGGATGAATTTATGCATTTCAGTTGTGCCCAGAACAGGATGCAAGATGCAAGTAAAACATGTGGTTAGAAGTATTTTCTTTTTCAATTTCCTGTTGTCCTTTACTCCAAATGGTCCCCATATTGTGATGGCTCTTGAAGGCAGCTGATTAACATGATGAAGAAATATAAACTCGTAATGGAAGTTCCAGTTGGTCTCAAATGGAGAAGGGAAAAATTTATTCAAATATGGCAGAGTTCCATGTTTGCTTTTGTTTGTTTGTACATTTGGATGAATGATCTTTATCCCTTGGATCACTGGGACATCCCAATACCAAGGCCACATCCACACAATACTAGATTTGGCCTTGCACACCCAGATTCAGCTTTGCACCACCAAGATTGGGCCCTGTACCACACTGGCCCAGGATTGGGCCCTGCACCACAGTGGCCCAAGATGGCTAGGTAGCTTCCCCATGGGGGAGCCTTGCAACTGGATGCCATGGCTCAGAGCCCAGCTGGATCAGGCCCATGGCCCAGGGGTAGAGCACCCATCCTCTCGTATAAGTTACTGCTTCTATTAGCCATACTAAGCTTCAGACAGTATTAAAGACTAATCATACTTTTGTCTGATGTTCTTCCTGATGGATTGTCCAAAACAAATAACATTTGATGGATGGGATTGTTTTAAACATCACCCAATAGATGGAGATTAGGCATTTCAACACATAATACTTCAAAGTATTCTTTTTACAGGATGTGAATTGAAGATTGCTCTAGATAGCAGCTATTGTGATGATCTATTTATCGATTTATTCTTGAGAATAATGCCTAAATATGAAACTATTTTCATACATTTTCTTGGGTTATTGAAGAACAGTGTTGATTTTATCTTGCCTTCAGGAAAAAATGCACCCTTAAAAATAGTTCTAGGAATCATCTGTGTTTTCCCCATTCCCTTCCCCAGCTCTCTAGTCCACAGATTGCATCCATCTTTTGGGTAATATAGCTATGGTATTCCTGAACATCTCTTTTGAGAATAAGCCAGGGAAGCAGGACTGTCACTTAGCCCTCTACAAGTATACCCTTCTAGGGTGATGGGCACCCTACAATTATGATGATTAATAAGTTTTATAATATGCTTTGACCTTTTTCATGAATGCAAGCTGAGGCAGAGTTCCCTTCTTCATGCTAATACCGTGCACAATATAGCTATGTTTGCTTTAAGAAGCATTCAAAGAGGACCCGACTTTTCTCTCACACTGAGAAAAAGTATTTTTAAATCAATGAAGTTATACCAGTATGAGAGGGGAAAATGTTTTTTAGGGACTAAAAAGTAACCGTCTCTGCCTGGTACCCTTAACCTATGAAAGGTGAAAGTTTTCTTGAATTCAGTATGAGTGAGAAATCAAACTCTTATTATAGGAATTAACTCTAAAACATGGGGAGAAGGGGAGATAAGGAAATAGCTAAATGGAAACTAAAGCATTTAGACTATACACTGGATGTGTGTGTTTTTGTTTCTCTCCGTGCTGAGGATGAAAGCCAGGATTTTCCTGGTATGGTCATTTCCATTATATGTCAGGGTATGTTTGTAGTGATGCATTCTAGATTGTCTTGAGAAAATCATTATGTACTATTTAGTTGTTGAGACAAACTGATAACATGCTGCCATATTACCAACTTAATTCTGGCCTATCATATCCATAGTGTACCACTTTTATTTTTGTGCTTAGGACCTTAATCTTGTGGTAGTCCCATTGAAATTAATAAGACTATATCTTGTTCTTGTTCTTCCATCATCAAGTTTTTGCTGTATCACTCATCTATTGGCTACCTGATAATTTCTCTTATATCTTGTTTTATTTACACATGATGTTTTATACACACTTATAAACTAGGTTAAGATAATAGGATCATAAGAAAGAAGGACTGGGAGAAACCTCATGATGTGATGTAATCCAGCCTCCTGCTCAAGGCAGGAGCATCTCTGACTGAACCAATGATTTTTTTTGTTCCCATGCTTATCTTTCAAATGTGTCTGAGCATGAAAACTTAGGTCAGGTAGGAAGTGATTTTTTTTTTTCTGTGAAAAAAATCTCCTACCTGTGTTTTAGTGTTTCTGTCCTTTATCTTTTTTGGTGATTAGTCATTCTGGTTGACCTGGGGGGAGGGGAGGTGTCTGTTTTCAGCCACGTAATTTCTATGACGCATTTGGTGTACTGGATGAGGTATAACACATTGTGGGATAGACATGTATGAACCAGGGCCTGTGATGGTTTTGTTGTGGGGAGTGTTGACTGTTGTGGCAGTACAGAGGAGCTGACAGGTCTTGCATTTATTGGTAAGGCAGAGCTGGGTCCCCTTGAGTGCCCATTGTTCAACAAAAAGTTAAATTATAGGAATATTTCTTTTTCAAGTATAGGCTATAATTGATGATTTTTCTTATTGGTTCAAGTGTGATATTGTAGGTAACAACAAAGCATATGCGGTCAGTGGGTTTTTTCTCCTTTATTATAATAGGTTGCTGTGGGTTCCATAGTTCCATAGTTTCATAGTTGGTAGGGTTGGAAGGGACCTGAGCAGATCATCAAGTCCGACCCCCTGCCATGGGCAGGAAAGAATGCTGGGATCAAATGACCCCAGCAAGGTGATTGTCTACCCTCCTTTTGAAGACCCCCAAGGTAGGAGCAAGCACCACTTCCCTTGGAAGTTGGTTCCATATCCTAGCCACCCTGACTGTGAAGTAGTGCCTCCTGATGTCTAGCCTGAATCTACTCTCAGTCAACTTGTGGCCATTATTCTGAGTTACTCAGGGTAGTGCTCAGGGGAACAGGGCCTCTCCCATTCCTTGCTGGTCTCCTCTGGTAAGTTTATAGAAGGCCACCAGATCCCCTCTCAGACTTCTCTTGTGAAAGCTGAACAGGTTCAGGTCCCATAGCCTCTCCTTGTAGGGCCTGCTCTGCTGCCCCTTCACCATGCCCATGGCCCTCCTCTGGACCCTCTCAATGCTGTCCACATTCCTTCTGAAGTGCGGCACCCAGAACTGGATGCAGTACTCCAACTGCAGCCTGACCAATGTCACATAGAGGGGGAGGATCACCTCCTTGCACCTGCTCGTGATGCATCTGTGGATGCATGACAAGGTGCAGTTAGCTTTACTGACTGTGTCCTCACATTGGTGGCCCATGTTCATCTTGGAATCATCATCATCTTGGGATCCAATATCCCTTTCTGCCTCTGTGCTGATGAGAAGAGAGTTCCCCAGCCTGTAGGCATGCTGCTGGTTCTTTCTCCCTAGGTGCAGTACCCTGTACTTGTCAGTATTGAATCCCATCCTATTCTCATCTGCCCACCCCTGTATTCTGTCCAGATCTAGCTGTAGCCTGTCCCTCCCTTGTATCGTGCCCACCTCTCCCCACATCTTAGTGTTGTCCACAAATTTGAACAAAGTGCTTTTCACCCCCTCGTCCAAGTCACTGATAAAGATGTTGAACAGTACGGGCCCGAGGACCAAGCCCTGGAGGAGACTCCACTGCCCACATCCCTATAGATTGAGAATTACCCATCCACCACCACTCTGGGTGTGGCCCTCCAGCCAATTTGCAACCCATCTGACTGTGTAGGCATCAATGCCACAGTTGCCTACGTTTTTAATGAGAATGGGGTGGGAGATAGTGTCAAAGGCCTTCCTGAAGTCCAGAAAGACTACATCCACTGTGACACCTGCAGCCAAGGATTTTGTGACCTGATTGTAAAAGGCAACCAGGTTGGTCTGACAGAACCTGCCCCTAATGAGCCCATGTTGGTTGCCCCTGAGCATCACCTCCCCTGCTGGTCCCTCGCAGATGTGCTCCTGGATAATTATCTCAAAGAGCTTCCCCAGGACTGAGGTAAGACTAACGGGCCTATAGTTACCTGGGTCCTCCTTCCTCCCCTTTTGAAAATGTGGACCACATTGGCCTTTTTCCAGTCCTCTGGCACCTGGTCACAGCACCACAAGTGCTTGTAAAGCCATGCCAGGGGCCCTGCAATGACCCCAGCCAATTCGCTCATCTGGACCTGCTGATTTTAAATACATCCGGCCCCATCAGAAATTCCCTAACTAGGTCCTCCATGACCTTAGGTCTGGTGTTGCTTCTCATGAGTCCATCTGAAACCCCAGTGGGGGAGATGTTCTGGTCCCTGCTCAGAAAAATGGAGTCAAAGAACTCGTTAAAGAAATCAGATTTTTTTGTCTGGTGCAACCACCAGATTTCCAAGCATGTCCTGCAGAGGCCCTACATTACTCGGTGCCTTCTTTTTACTCCCTATGTATTTATAAAAGGACTTCTTGTTATCTTTGATCCTGGTTGCTAGTCCTAGTTCCATCTCTGCCTTAGCCTTCCTAACAACCCCCCTACAGTCTCGAGCAACGGAGTTATAATCCTCCTTGGTGATAGCCCCTCCCTTCCGCCGGGTGTATGCCTCCTTTTTAGCTTTGAGATGTTCCTGAATGCCTTTGGTAAACTATGGGGGCTTTTGAGTACTCTTGCCCGCTTCAGTTCACATTGGGACTGTCACCCTTTGGGCACAGAGGATTGTCTCCTGAAGGAACGACCACTCGTCTTGGACTCCCAACTCCCCTATCCTCCAGGACCTCAGTGCCTCTCCTACTAATCTCCTTAAGTGGCTTAAGTGGTTATTTGAGTGGCTCTTTCAAAGATATGATCTATTTATCTACTGGAGTATCCTTTCTGGGTATAGGCAGTTTTCAGTTTGGTAAGATGGGTGTCACAACTATTCTCCTCAGAGTGGATGTAGTGGTACTTTATGGGCTGACTGTAGATCACCACTTTTGGTGTGCTTGGCATATTGCTTATCTTTGTGGATGTAAGTGTGATGGTGCATTGGTTTTCTGTATATAGTGGTTTATTGGGTGCCATCCCAGGTGCAGATCACAGTATCTAGAAAGTTGATATTAGTGTAGAAGATTCCAAAGATAATTTCGTTAATGAATAATTGCTGTTAAATCTGCAGTGGAAAAGAATAAGCAAATCCAGGTATTCAGTCCAGATGATAAAGATATCGTCTGTATAGCACAAGTCATAGATTCATAGATGTTAGGGTCGGAAAGGACCTCAATAGATCATTGAGTCCGACCCCCTGCATAAGCAGGAAAGAGGGCTGGGTCTAGATAACCCCAGCTAGATGCCTATCTAACCTCCTCTTGAAGACCCCCAGGGTAGGGGAGAGAACCACCTCCCTTGGGAGCCC
>NW_005842311.1:20477-41599 GCF_000455745.1 Alligator sinensis
TTCTCTTGAGGAGGCTGAAGAGGTCCAGGTGCCCCAGTCTCTCCTCATAGGGCTTGGCCTGCAAGCCCCTAACCATATGAGTGGCCTTTCTCTGGACCCTCTCCAAGTTATCCGCATCCCTCTTGAAGTGCGTTGCCCAGAATTGCACGCAGTACTCCAACTGCGGTCTGACCAGTGCCCGATAGAGGGGAAGTATCACCTCTTTGGATCTATTCATCATGCATCTGCTGATGCACGATAAAGTGCCATTAGCTTTTCTGATGGCTTCGTCACACTGTATATAGCATTAGCAGGTTTGGTGGTTCAGTTGTCTAAAAACTCTTCTTCTAGGTGGCTTATGAAGAGACTGGCATATTGGGAAGCCATGTTCATGCTTATATATGTGCCCATGGCTTGGAAAATGTGTTGATTGTTGAAAGCAAAGTTATTGTGGGCTAGGATGAAATGGATGATTTGTGCAATATGTTGTGGTTGCAAATCTAAGTTTAGACTGTTTTCCTATAGGTATTTCAGGCAGGCAGCTGTGTCTTCCTGGTCGTGACTTATTAAAGTACACCATGGCAAAATCCATAGTTGCAAGCATGGCTTTCTCAGGGAGGTGGCTGATGATCTGGCTCTTGTTGAAGACATCTGTTGTGTCTTATAGAAAACTTATTCTTTGTACAACAAGTGGTTTTAAGATGGCTTTTATGAATCCTGATAGCTTTTCAGTGATGGTACCGCAGTTTGATATCTTGGGTCTCTGAAGCTTTGGGAGCATATAAAATATTCCTGGAGTAGGTGAGTGGGAAATTAGTGGAAGCAGTGTTTGCTGAATCTGTTGTGGAAAATACTTGATAATAATTTCCAGTTCATGAGTGAATATTAGTGTGGGCCCTTCCCAAATTCTTTATAGTAGTTGGTGTCTGAGTGTTATTGTTAGCCTCATTGATACAGTCTTTATGGTTGAAGCTGATAATAGCTCCATGTTTGTTCACTTGTTTTGTTTACTGTTTCACAGTTGGATGTTAGGAACTGTGGCTGCTTGTGGATGTTAAAAAACATGATTTACCAGAAGAAGCGGAGCATTAATTGGACCTGGCTCTGCAGTGTGTATAGCTGGGGTGCTTCTGCGGGGCGTTTTGGTGCTTTTATCTATCAATCGGCTATTAGATAAAAGCACCAAAGCATATGATCTATATAGACATCTGGTGAACCAGGTACAACAAATGCTCTGCCTCTTCTGGGCATGTGCAGAAGCACACGGAGGTTAAAGTAAACCTCTCTCCCCATCCCTCCCTTTTTTTTTTTTAAATGTCTGCAAGAAGCCTGTATGTTTTTTTTCTGACATTTCTTGAAAATTTTGCTGTTAGCTTTGTTCCTGAAACAGTTGATGTAGTATTCCAATGTGTGGTTGCTGGGAGGTGTCCAATAAAATTTTTTGTTCCTGTTTGCTTTATCTGTTGTGGCAGGAAGTTGTCAGAGGTGGTTCTGTCCTGGTTGTAGAAGTATTCCTTCAGGCAAAGTCTACAAAAGAATTCTTCTAATTCTTCATGGATTTAGTACCTGTCACATTGTCCCTCTGAACAGAAGTTCAGGCCTTCAAAGAGTATAGATATTTCAGAGTGGAATAGGCAGTTAATGATGTTGGTGTTCTCAGGGCTACTTGCTTCTCCTCTGTACTCCTGATACACTGCCTGTGAGGTGGCTCTTGTGGTGGCTGATTCTACTTTTTTTCTTATGTTCAGTGGGTTGTCATCAGTTGATATTTTTTTCTTTTTGTTTTTTTGTTTGTGGCAGCAGGTTTGGATCTGCTGCAGAGTATCAAGGTATGTCTCCTTGTCAATATCATACATAAGTATGTCTTCTTTAAAATGATTGGACTAGGTGAAGAAGATGGTTTTCTGGTTATTCTGATGTTCTCCTGCATAGTTGTATAGCATGTTTGAAGTTTTGTGTGTTCACTAGAAAGTTACTGATGATAGTCCCCTAGGAATTATGCTTCTTGCACAAATTTAGATAGAAACTGTTATTTGATAACTGGCTTCTTTTTTCTTAAGGTTGTGGATTTTCCATTACAAGTGGCAATTTTTGATAACTTCCGTATTTAGTAGTATTAAATTGATGTTGTTGCCATGATAGTCCAAGAAATATGCGAGAGGCAAGGATTCTTGTGGGTGATATCTTTTATTGGACTAACTGTTGTTCATTGCAGTTCAAGCACAGAAACCTAGAGGATTAATACCAGTTTTTGTATTTTATTGCTACCCTGAAATCAACTCAAGTTGGCTTTAAAAAAATGAACTAGGACCCTGGTATTCAGCCAACTTTTCCAACTAATTCAGTATATTCTGGTGTGTTAAAAGATATAGCATGAAAGAAAAATACAGCAGTAGAGCCAGCAGTAGGTTTTGACACTGCTGCTGCCAGATGATGGTGAAAAAGACAGCTCCTTCCCTGAAAATGTTTTTTTTTTGTGGATTGAGGGAATAAATATACCTTGCTGACCCAATTGAAGACAGATGTAGGTGGGGAGCCAATGATCTAAAGAATGGCTTCAGGCCTTTTGACCCTGAAAAGAGATCATAAAATCAAAATTATTCTTAGGAATGACCACAAGGGAATTATAATTAAGAAGTTTGGTAAAAGGAGCATTTGACAAGAACATAAGTTTAGATTTCCCCTAGTTTCATCCAAAATTAGTGAGCTTTTCCATTTCAGAGGGTATATGAACTTACATGAACTAAAACAGAGGGGAAAAAAGTTACAAACCCCAGTGTATTCATGAGACTCACTCTCAAACATTACTACCAGAAGCCAGAAGGTATCTGATTTTGTAGTTAAAAATAATTCATTCTAGATAGTAGATGTTTTTAATATTCAGTGGGTTGATGTGTGTCCCTTTCATATGTGCATCTGTGAGAGCTCATTCCATCTTGGTGCTCTATGCAGTCACTTGTTTTGTGTGTATCCTAAGGCTGTCCCTGGCTACTGCCATATGCTTGAATGGAGTGAGGATGAATAGTGGCAGTAGTTCAATTGCCAAAGGAACACATCTCTATTATTCTTTTTTCTTTTTGATTACCCTCCAGAAATTCAGCTTTCTCCAAGCACTGTTTCAGGGCTTGAATAGATTGTTGGATTTTGATATATACTGTAAGCATTTGGCAAGATCCATCCTGACCAAACAGAAGCACATTGTTAGGTAGCAGTTACAATAACAATTCAGTCTCTTAGGACTGGCAGCCTGACTTGATTTTTCTGAACTGAGAATGCTCAGGTGAATAATTTTTAATTTACTTTTGAATGAATCCGAAGTGGTGGTTACTGATAAATTAATGGAGAAAAGAGGTATGCAGTGCACTTAGGATAGCATTACACAGGAGATTCCTAAGAATACCTATTCCTGTGGTTTTGAGAATGCAAAAAGACATTATTCTTTTTCAGGTACATTTTTGATTGTCTGAGTTCCCACCTTTTAATTAATTAGAATAATTTGCACTTTAAATACCTTTATCAACAGTAAATACCAAGCATCAACAGTATCTTGTAAATAGCTGCAGATTAAGAGTGTACATTGGGTGCAATTAAAAATATCTTGCTTACCTCTAAGATTAGCCCAACCAGGCTATTTGGCTCAAACAATCCAGAAGTTATCCCTGGCATTATTGGGCATTATCTCATAAGACTGGAATCTAAGGATCTACCTAAATTTACATAGTTAGCCTGAAAAAATATGATGCACAGAACCTGTGTATCCACATATGCACATTGAAGGTCATCAGTTTGACTGATTTTGAATTTTCAGACTTTATATATATATTAGTCTTAAATGCCTTAAAAATAATTTTATTTATAATAGATTTTCTGGAATTAAATATGAACATGGAAGCTATAAGCCATACAGTCTTGCATGTGTGTTTATTGTTTTAAAATCAACATTATCATCATTGTATTCTGACATTATATTTTCATTATTCAATGTGCTGTGGAGTTTTATGTTGATTATGAATATATTAATAATAAGAATTGCTGAAAGAAAAGTGAAAATGGTATCAGCCAGGTGAAGAATAGTTCAAATGTCCTATATCTGACAAAGTAAAGAGGGAAATTTGGGATCAGGGTAATTAGCTGGTATGTAAGTCAAGATGATTTGCAGTGAAATAGTTAATAATATTAATATTCAAATTGCTGCTTAGGTTTTGTGGCTTATAGCTACTTGAGATCATTGTTAGCCCATTATTACTACTGATATTGCTGCTATATTAACCAGTGCACAAACATTGAGCAAAAAGATGGTGCCTGCCTCATAGTGCTTGCAACCTAAGTATAAAACAAGAGACATGTGACGGTACAAGATATGCAGATGCCAAGAACATAAGAAAATAATGAGAAACAGTGCTGGTTTCCATTATAGCCAATGGTCTCAGCACAACAGCAGCCTAATTGCTGGCTAGTTTTTGCAGGCATCGCAGACTAGTAGAGAGCTTGGGGCTCTCTATTCCTTTAAAGCAGCAGCAGCTCAATTATTAGGATTAGAGCCCCTAAGGCTTTATGTGCCCAGCAGGGCATGGGTCAGCTAGAGAGGCCCAGTGAGGGGCCTGCAACTAGAGAAACCAGTAGGGTGCCGAGGAGCACCATTGGGAATCTAATTGGACTGGGACCACATGAAGGACCATGGGCTGCCTCCCTGTTACTATCATTACTCCATCAAGTAATAAAGGAAGGCAGGTGATAAAGTAAGGCACCCAAGGGCACAATGGAGCATGGCTGTGGAGTCACCAGAGGGCATCACAACTGCCTGTCTCCATCTGTAATAATTTTGTACGGCTTTTAGAATATAATTTTTTTGGTAGTAGAGAATAGATTCTTTTTTCAAAGAGAATGAACCATGCACTCTTATGACAATTCTTTGTCCATTTTCTTTAGATGATTCTGTTTTATAATGGGAATCTTGGAGATACCCTTTTGGTAATCTATATTAATAAAAGAGCCTTTGCTGCTTTCTATGTAATTTATTTTGATAGTGAAACTGAAAATACCATTTTCTAGATTCAGGAGTGACATGTCAGTCAACGTGTTCTTTTCTCAAATGTATGCAATCAAGTTCAAATCAATAATTTGCCTCAATAAAAAGCAGGTTTTATAGAGGACAGGGAAGATATGCACTTTCATGAATGCACCAAAGGAGCAAGTTGTTCCTAGGACGTCAGGAAAGGACCTTTTATTTGTCCATCAATATTCAGCTTCGTATAGGTAAGTCTAGGACTATAAAAGAGATGGTATACTACATGCAAAGGACTAGTTTTTTCATTTTAGAAGTGCACTAAATTGTACCTTTGGATAAATATATGTATTTCCCAGTAGGAAGGTCTGCAGCAGCTGAGGAAAGCATTCTTCCCAGTATGTTTAAGGGAGTTGCATGTCCTTACATAGAGTATACTATATTTCTTTAGTAATTCTGCATGGTAATGACAACTCAGTAGAATGTCATGTGAAAGACCATCCCTTATAGACAGTTTTGTGGATCACTTGGTTGAATGCATCATCATATTTTACTTTTCCAGAAATTATTCCATCATGGTGCAGATATCTTTAGTGTTTTTTCCTAATGTTCAGTAAGAATATGGTCAAAATGATCCAATCCTTATGATACTTAACTACAGAAAATCTTTGTTGCTTGCTTGTGGGTGTGCCAGTTAGAGGCAATTATTTGTGGAATGACCTACCAGGAAAATGAAGTGCCTGGAAGAATTTGCTTTTATCATGACAATATGAAAAAAAAATGCTTCTGGCTTGAATCCAATTTATGAGCGTAAGAATTCAAATACTAGAGAAAATATGAAGTTTCTTTCTCTCTCATTACTTCCAGAATAGAATAATAGAAAATTAGGGTCGGAAGGGACCTCAGAAGGGCATCTAGTCCAACCCTCTGCTCAAAGCAGGGCCATCCCAGCTAAATCATCCCAGCCAAGGCTTTGTCTAGACGGGTCTTAAAATCTCCAAGGATAGAGATTCCACCACCTCTCTGGGTAAACTGTTCCAGTGTTTTACTAACCTTCTAGCGAGAGAGTTTTTCCTAGTATCTAACCTAAACTTCCCTTGCTGCAACTTGAAACCATTGCTCCTTCTTCTATCATTTGCCCCAATTGAAAACAGTCTAGCTCCATCCTCTTTGGAACCCCCTTTCAAGTAGTTGAAGGCTTCTATTTAATCCCTCCTCAGTCTTCTCTTCTCTAGACTAAATAAGACCAGTTTCCTCAGTCTCTCCTCATAAGTCATGTGCCCCAACCACCCCTCACCACCATTTTTGGTGCCCACTGCTGGACTATCTCCAATCTGTCTACATCCTTTCTGTAGTGGTGGCCCACTCTGTAGTGGAGTACTGGACACAGTACTCCAGATGTGGCCTCACCAGTACAGAATAGAAGGAAATGATCACTTCCCTTGATCTGCTAGTATCACTCCTACCAATGCATCCCAGGATGCTGTTATTCTTCCTGGCAACAAGGGCACACTGTTGGCTCATTCAGCTTACTGTCCACTGTAACCCCCAGGACCTTTTCTGCAGAGCTGCTGCCCAGCCAGTCAGTCCCCAGCCTGTACTGGTGTATGGGATTGTTGCATCCTAAGTGCAGGACTTTGCATATGTTGAACCTCATGAGATTTCATTTGGACCAATCTTCCAATTTGTCTAGGTCTCTCTGAATTCTCACCCTACCCTCCAGCATATCTACTACTCTCCCCACCCCACTGTTATCTGCAAACTTGCTGTGGGTGCACTCTGCCACCTTCCAGGTCATTGATGAAGATATTGAACAAAGCCAGCCCTGTGACTGACCCCTGGGGCACTCCACTTGATACCAACTGCCAACTAGTCATCAAACCATTGACTACTACCCTCTGAGCTTGATAATTCAACCAGTTTTCTATCCACCTTACAGTCCATTCATCCAACCTGTACTTCCTTAGCTTGCCTGCAAGAATGTTGTGGGAGACCATATCAGAAGCCTTGTTAAACTCACAGGTTGCTACTCTCACATGAAAGTAATAATTATTCATGTATGCAAAGCAAACAGTGTTTGGCATTCCAGTCATTCAGACAGCAGTTATGCTGATTATAAAAAACATTGCTGAAGATAGCAGAGCAAAGTCATTCTAGTATTTCTTAACCCCTCTGGGGTCTCTGGGCTTTCCCTCCTTCCTCCAGCTTCTGCTACTTGCTACATCAGTGAAGCAGCTAGACCATGGAAGGCCATATAAACAGTTATCATTATTGGACATGCTTAGGACAAATAATTCACTTTCTCATCCCATCTACCTCCAAAGCAGCCACTAAAACATGATATGTTGCATAACAGCAATAGCTGGATCCTCAGAAGCATTCTGTGCATTTAACCTTATTACCATACTAATTATTCATGTGAAACACAACTTCATTATGGCTGGTTGGCTCTTCAAGATAGCTTTCTGTTATAAAAAGTTTCTTTGCAGCTAGGAAGTAGGCAGGGCTGGAAGAGTTAAAGCCTCACACAAAATCTAATTCTCATAAATTGTGATGCATCAAAAACCACCAACCATGGATGAAATTAACATTTCCAGGAAAAGCACATTTTCATCCCCAGTCACTCAGGATGAAGGCACATACAGTGCATGTATATACTTGGATTAAAAAATAGTTATTACTGAAGAGAGAGGTTTTATCTTTAGGTTTTAATTAAGCCTCATCTCAGTTAAAAGATAATTAGAGTGGTATTGTGATGTTTTAAAGTATCTGTTGTCTGACTTCTAATGTAACACGTAGCTTTTTGAGGGCAGGTTGTGATTTAGTAAGAAATTCTTTAATGTATATCATGTTGTAGTACTAAACTGCTAAGGGCAATGCTAGGGTGCTTTGAATATTTATTATTTGTCTGGAAGACTTTCTAAACTCACGTTCCTATTTTGTTTGTTGTCAATTTCCATCCATTCTCTATGTTTTACATTCTGACATATAGCATATAGTGAGAAAACGGGATGCAGCATACATTCGACACCATCTGAGTTTAATGAGCATCTCCTACTCTTCTTGCCAGATTTAGCTTCTCCAAGGATACAATGTTGGCTTGAAGATTTGCCCCTTTTAGCGAAAGGTGGACACCGCCAGGTGTCCTGGACACTGACCACCTATGAGAAATAGAAGGGGCGGAGTGTTGTTAGGCCTCCTCAGATAGCCAGGGCCTTTTGTGTGTTATTTATGTGAGGGGTGGATTTTAGGGTCAGGGATATACATAGAGCTATAGCCCACCCTCATATACCCTATAAATATACAGAGGCTCAACAATAAATTTGAAAAATATGTTATAAACTCACGATCACAACAAAAGCAAGATTAATAGTAGGAAAAGTACATAACATCAAGCATTAACTATATACACTGGTTAACAGAGCTGCCAGGAGGCAGCGAAGGACAGCATTGGGGCCTTCACAGGCTCACTGAGCTGAGGTGACAGTAAGGCCTTCAGTCTCTTCCCTCAGAGGATCTCAGGCTGAGAGTGAGGGAAGGGTGATAATTACCATCCAATGGATGTTAGAGGTCCCGATCCAATAACTCTTTTACAGGTAAGTATCCAATTATAAACCAATCCAATAGGTCATCCCTCTCTCCCTCACTGTTACAGTCACTGCTCGCATGCCTCAGACACACAGGTATGATCACCAACCAAGTAAACTCGCACACCATTCAAATCCCAAGTACTCTCAAGCATCCATATTTCATTCGTGTGCCAAGTCAAGCCTCTGGATTCCTTAAATACTCACCAAAATCACACTGTGTCAGTCATTCTTCTTACCAATCACACTCATGTGCACATGACGCCCTACTGTTGTGCTCTCGGCACTTGGGTGCAGCACACGGCACTCGACTGGACCACACAACCTACTGCGTAGGCTCCCCATGTGTAAGTGGGTCACTGACATCATCACGGTGGAAATTTTGGCTATTCTAGAACCTACCCACCTCTGATCAGCGTGTGTGGGCTCAGGAGGGAGCTCATGGACCACATCCAACATTAGGAACAACCTGCTAAAAATGACCCAGACTTCCAGCCAGCCTTAGTCCAGGAGGAGATAGATTGCTTTATCTTTGAGGGCATAGCAACTTATTCTGAGAATGACAAGATGGAAAGAAAATACTAGTTCCAAAACAGGTTGCATTTAATGGCATGCAGGCCAGTCTGCAAGGCCTACTTGTTTTGCTTGGTCTTTGAACAGATGGAAGAAGACTGAAGTACAGGACAACATATAAGAGCGATATCTTAGCACAACACTGTCCAACTGGCAGCCTGTGAGTATTTAATTTGCAGCCCCAGGCTCTGTGTCCTTTACATCTTTGTCTCCCTCTGCTTTCCCTCATAGGTCTGGGTGCTGCTGCCCCAAGCTCCCTCTATTGCCTGATCCTCCTGCTGTTGCCATCCCCTGCCCCATGGCTGATGGGGTCTCTGGGCTTTCCCTTCTTCCTCCAGCTTCTGCTTCCTGCTGCCCCCCATTAGCAGAGCAGTGTGGCCTGTGGGGGACGTGGCAGTTGGACACCCTGTCTTAGTATATTCCCTGACTTGGTACAAGGTTCTACATAATTAATTGTATTACATTTTGTTTTTTGTAATTAGAAGACCCTTGTGGCTCATCAACTTTATTTTATTCATTTTAATTCAGAATAAGGAAATAGTTAATGGCACATGTCTGTATCAGGGGAGTCTGCTCCTCCTGCCAGTCTTTTTTCTTCTGTGCTTCCCAGAAAAGCTCCCAGGACTGGAGTCACCTAGGATCTCTTGTAGGATTCTGACAAGTTCTTGGACCCCTGGGAAATCTGTTGCATCAGAGGGGATATTGTGTTTATCTTCCTTTCATATCAGCTTGGGCACAAACTGGCTCTGTAGTTCCAGGGAATATTTCCTAATATTTATGATGAGCCACAGGCTGGCCTCCTTCCTGCTTTCTGATCAGTAATGCAGTAGCATGAAGATCCACACGATTGTGCGTTTAAGTTTCTAATAAAAATGCTTTTTAGGGTCACTGTCTAACTCTAGTTATGCCTGACAAAGCTTTGAGAGGCAAGGCCAGATTAGAAAGGCATCTGACCAAGGACAGATGCCCTTTCTCCAGTTGAATCAGACTTAATTCTTCTCTCAGTAAGATGCAACAGAAACCAAACCATACTTAGACTTTGCAAAGATTGTGGGTACTCATTTCTACCCGTGATCCTTGCAGAGTCTGAGTATGGTTTAGTAGCTCTAATAATTCTGATAAAGAAGCAGATTTTATTACTGAGAAAAATTCACATAGTTATGGACATCTGAAACTTGTCATTACACCAGGCTGCCACAAATACTTTAACAAAGCCTCCTTCCCCCCTCTCTCTCTCCCTCTCTCTCTCTCTCTCTTTCTCTGTATCCTAGGAGATTCAGAAAGATGATAGTAGCCATCACCTACCAATACATCAGAGGAGTGTGATTGGTATTGAATCTAAAGTAGTGAAATGATAATTTTGTGACAGACAGGGAAGGAGAACATCATTGCAAAGTGGATTCATGAGACCTCAAGGACAAATTGCTGGATTAGACAGTGAGAGTGAGAATATGATACATACTTTAGGCATGGATTTCTTAGGGTGATATCTTTTATTGGACCAGCTGTGTAGACTCTCTGCCATGCCCTGGCTGCCAAGGCAGGATTCACCTTTAGGGCTTGGGACAGAAAGCAGACAGAACACAATGAGAGAATTCTAGTGAGACTTCTGGACACAAGCCATGTATCCCTCAGAAATAATTCAGAGGCTGTTGAAGTCTTTTGAATTCAACTATTTTAACTGGATCATTTGCTGTTCTACAGCACCAAGCAGTTTCTGGTGGTTGTTCAATGGCCTAATCTGTTGTTGACTGCATGAGAAGCTATAGATGTACCCCTAGGAACCCACGCTTTTACTTAGTTCACATAGTTAATACTCTTTGAGGAAAATTAATGCTCTCACAATTATAAAGAATCTCTTGAGTTTGATTACTGGATATAAATAACAATTATTTGACATATTATTGAGATGCAAATCCTAGAATCATAGAAAATTAGGGTTGGAAGGGACTTTAGAAGGTCATCTAGTACATCTAGGGGAGGAAGTAAACTCTTGCCCTGTACACCTGCATGAACACTTTCATTAATAATTTAAGAAAAGCCTCTTTCCAAAGACCGATTTTGAAACCTGATTAACACAAGTGCATATCAACTCCTGTCTTCACAAATGAAAATTTGAAAGATTCATAAATACCAGCCAAACAATTAACTACAGTACTTATGTATACAAATTACTAATTGAAAGAGTTGTCGTAGTTTGTGCGTTGGTGTTTTGCTTTCTTCTAAAATACCTACATTATGACAAGGTTGTATTTCAAAGAAGGCTTGAAAATTAGTATCAGTATCTTTGGTGTTCAGATATGGTCCCTGATTAAATAAATGCTAATTGCATTACATTTGCCAACTTGTAAACAAAACTTAGATGTTTCAAATGCCAATTAAAAAAAGAAAAACAGTCATATTGGGTATTAGATTTTGCCAGTTAGAACATCAGTACATTCTTTAAACCTCTAAAAATATCAATACCTATCTGACTGGCCTCACCATGATGACTTTTACAGATTTTATTAGCTTATTTCAAAATAAATAGTACAACGCCTTGATATTTTATTCCTGTGGGGTTTTAATATTTAAAGGACTAATTGGGGATTCTTTTGTAATTTTCAATGGATTTTCCTTTTTAAAGTTTACGATATGCATTAGAGCCTGTTGAAGCTCAAAACCTGTTTCATGTCTAATTTCAATGCTGATATTTGTTTTCACCATTGAAATTCAAAATGATGTCAAATGAAATTAATTGAAGTATTTGGCACGATGATCTGTTGGGTTTTTTCCCCCAGAAAAACTTAATTTAGGCTGAATCAAAATGTCAAATTTCAATATGATGTAAATGTTCATTCTGAACTCAACTCCTTTAGATATTATAAAATAATGTAAATCATTTAAAATGAAAAACTGAAAAAATAAGGTGTCTCATAAAATTTTGGTATTTTTAAATACATTTTAATTTAAATTGATACAGTCCTACAAAAAATCCAGGAAACAGCTGTTCTGCCAGCTCTCCAAGTTGCAAGCACTTTTCACAGGGCTAAAGAAACAAAATAACTATTGAGCTTCTGTTACAGTGTGTTACTGCTACCCACACTTGAAAGAAGTGATTAGAACCTATACACCTTGAATCTCCTGTTTCTCTGGTTTTACAGAAGGCTAATGTCACTAAATTATTCCACATTTAAACTGGATAAGTGAGACTGAAATTAAATAATATGCCGATGGCCTTACACAAACAGCCCTCTCTTTAATTTCAAATTGAGTGACAATGAAGCTTATGTTTGCATGCAATACTAAGAGAGATTCTTTTCTAAGAAGAATTAGAAACAGACTCACTGAAGCAGTACAGGACTGGAGAAAATTGAATTCTGTGCAGTGGAATAAAGTGTGGGGTTTTAAATGAATCTACTGTACCAGAAAGCTGAAACACAGGAACCATTTAATCTTGATTGAACTAAAGAGAAAACATAAGAAATAATGAGTTTTTATAATTTAGAAATACTACATAAAAAATATTAAATATTTCTTGAAAATATCAAGTACTCAAATATCAAGAAGCCACATACAATGGTGAATGACATCTGCAAGCAATTCTTTTAAGCTAAAAAATTAAAGCACGTGAGATTTCGCTCAGTATCTTTAGAACTCCCACTTGTAAAATAGTTTACAGTATATTCTGTATTCCCCACCCTAAAGAAAAGCTGCAGATTAGACATAAAATAATTTATAATATACTTAACTTTTTCATTGCTTCAAAAACACAAAATCATGTCTAGCACCTTACTTTATTCTTTTATATCTACTGAAAGTTAAGGGATAACAGATTTGCTTATATGTCCAGATGTTAGATGGGGATAGGGTCTAGTATTTAAGGCCCTAAGTATCCAGCTGCCATGGTTGTTGGATATTAGAAGCTTAGTGAGTTTCCTGAACTTTCTAGTCTTACAGGATATATCCATAATAGCTAATTGTTCAGAATGGAAAACTTATTTTCATGATTTCATGTTCAGTATTTTGACCAGGTTGGTTTCATAGTTTCATTGTTAGTTTCATAGTTGGTAGGGTTGGAAGGGACCCGAGCAGATCATCAAGTCCGACCCCCTGCCATGGGCAGGAAAGAATGCTGGGATCAAATGACCCCGGCAAGGTGATTGTCTACCCTCCTTTTGAAGACCCCCAAGGTAGGAGCAAGCACCACTTCCCTTGGAAGTTGGTTCCAGATCCTACCCGCCCTGACTATGAAGTAGTGCTTCCTGATGTCTAGCCTGAATCTACCCTCTGCCAGCTTGTGACTGTTATTTCTTGTCACTCCAGGTAGTGCTCAGGGGAACAGGGACTCTCCCAATGCCTGCTGGTCCCCCCTGACTAGTTTGTAACAGGCCACTAGATCCCCCCTCAGCCTTCTCTTGTGGAGGCTGAACAGGTTCAGGTCCCGTAGCCTATCCTCGTAGGGCCTGCCCTGCTGCCCCCGATCATGCGGGTGGCCCTCCTCTGAACCCTCTCCATGTTGTCCACTTCCCTCCTTAAGTGTGATGCCCAGAACTGGACGCAGTACTCCAACTGTGGCCTGACCAGTGTCGCATACAGGGGGAGGATCACCTCCTTGGACCTATCTGAGATGCATCTGTGGATACATGACAAGGTACAGTTGGCCTTCCTGACTGCTTCCCCATGCTGTCAGCCCATGTTCATTTTGGCATCAATAATGATTCCAAGATCCTTTTCTGCCTCTGCACTGATGAGAAGGGAGTTCCCCAGCCTTTAGGTATCCTCCTGGTTCTTCTTCCCCAGTTGCAGTACCTTGCACTTGTCAGTGTTGAAACCCATCCTGGTCTTCTTCAGAGTCATGGTTCATTACCTTCTACAGTCTATGCACCACAAAGGACTGAACACACTGCTGTACTGACTGGGCCATTAGAAATTTCTGCACTGATTGGGCCATCAGAACATTGGAGAAGTGTAGCAAGGTTTACTTAGGAATGAAAAGAGAAGACAAAAAACAGTTCCATTCAGGAGAAAGTTGCTCTTGGAGGTCTCAGCAGTCTGCACATGAATGGATTTGGCTATACATATGATAGAAATAATTGAAGCATAATACATACTTAAAAGATTTGAGGAGTGAGATAAGTATCTACAAAGATGAACTAGAAGCCACCTGGAAGCACATGTACATAAATTGAACCAACATTTTCAAACTCAAGTGCCAATTGACTTATAAATTATTTTATAATCTCTAAAAGAGTAGAATTGAGAATGAACATACATTTTATTGAAATTTGGCATGTTGATTCAGCCTAAATTAAGTTGGGTTTTTTTTTGTTTTTTTGGGGGGTGGGGGGGAGAAACAGATCATTATGCCAAATATTTAAATTAATTTCATTTGCCATCATTTAGAATTTCACTATTGAAAACAAATTTCAGTGTTAAAATTTCCCATGAAACATAGGTTTTGAGCTGCAATGGGCTCTAATTCCTATGGTAGACTTTAAAAAGGAAAATCCATTGAATTGAAGATTACCAAAACCCCCCAATTATTCCTCTAACTATTTTATTAATGCAGAATTTTAATATCCAGGAGTCGTACTGTTTATTTTTAAATAAGCTAATAAAATCTGTAAAAATCATCCTGGTAAGGCCAGACAGATAGGTATTGATATTTCTAGAGTTTTAAAGTATTTACTAACCTCCTAACTGGCAAAATCTAATACCTGATATGTCTGTTTTTCTTTTTTTAATTGGCATTTAAAACATCTACGTTTTGTTTACAAGTTGGCAAATGTAATGTAATTATTATTTCATCGGGGACCATATCTGAACACCAAGGGCTATGATATTAATTTTGACAACATATCTTCTTTGAAATACAATTTTGACATAATTCAGGTATTTTAGAAGAAAGTAAAACACCAACACAAAAACCACTACAACTCTTTCAATGATTAATTTGTATATATAAGCACTGTAGTTAATTGTTTGGCTGGTATATATCAATCTTTCAAATTTTCATTTGTGAAGACAGGAGTTGATATGCACTTGTGTTAATCAGGTTTCAAAATCCGTCTTTGGAAAGAGGCTTTTCTTAAATTTCTAATGAAAGCATTCATGCAGGTGTGCAGGTCACGGGTTTACTCCCTCTGTACTACTCAGGAGTGTGGAGAAAAGCAAACAATTCAGCATATTGAATACAAGTAAGTTACACCAGCTTCGAATGATAAAAAACCCCAAACAAATAAACACCAAAAAAAGAAAGTTCAGTTTTCTTCGCAGTATTTAAAAATGTAGACTTTCTCCTAATTTAGCTACAAAAAATATGGGGATGATGATAGAATGCTACTTAAGATTAAAAGCACAGTTCTAGTCGCTGTCTATGAAACACCTTATTTGTGCTCTTCCAAGTTAACCTTTTTCCCCCACAATCCTATTACAAAATTACAATAAAGTCAAATCTCTCCTATCAATCTATGCATCTTAATAATATGGTAAGTAATTCTCAATTATATTCAGTGATCAAACTAAGATTCTTTATAATTGTGGAAACATTTATTTTTCTCAAAAAGTATTAAATGTGGGAACTTTCAGATATAAAAGAATGCTGATAACTAAGAACAGAAGAAATATAGCTAGTTTAACATCCTGTAATCTGCTGTAGCAGTACTTCCCTATGAGTTTTAAAACACAATACCATATACTTATGTATGCAAACTATTTATAAAGATAAAAGGATTAAAAGTGGGAAACAAAATGCAAATGAACACAGCAAAGAACTGTAAATTAATTCACAAATGACTTTACCATCCAATTTTAAGAGTTAGCTTTGATTATAAAATATTCCACATCTCATTATATTCTACAGTTCCACCTGTAAGCAATCACAGATGCACATGTGCCTCAAAATATAGTAGTGACCTAATTTGAACAAAATTAACTTTTGTTAGGCATTGGATACAGCATCTAAAGAAGCCTAAATTACAAAAAATGCAAGTTATACATTTTAAAATTAATTAAAGCCACATAGAATAATTTTGATGCATTTGCCCCTTCTCTTTCATATTCACTACACAGTGGAAATTATTCTGTTTTCTTGTAGACTGACTTAAATAAGAAATAAATTCATATAAGCCAATGGGTACATCTGTGTAAAATAGAGTTCATGTCAACATTTTTTATTCCATCTAATTGGATATTGTGGCTGCGTATACATTAGATGCTGACTGAACAGTAGCTCGTTACTACTGCAGAGTAGTGTCACATGGCACAAAGTGTGGCATGACACTACTGCACAGTAGTAATGAGCTACAAATGGCATCAGATCTATCTATCACTGCTGGAAAAAATACACCATGAATTTGTAGGGATGAGGCTAGGGCAAGAAACAAGATTAAGAAATTCCATACTTGTTCTAGATTTTTTGAAGTATTAAATCAATACATCTTTCTTCTCCCACTTTAAATGCCAGTGAAATGGGGGTATTACTGCTTCTATATGTCAAAGGAGTTTTTTTTTTTTGCCTTGTTACTAGACCAGCTGTATTTTATAGTTCTGGGGCCATTTACATATATGAATTTCCATGGAAGGGGAAGGATAAATTCACAAAAAAATGTGAATTAATGCTGAATTCTTCAGTGTAGAATACTGTTACATTTCATGGAGATTTAGCCTTTGCAAATCCATGGAAAAACTAAAATAATAGTTTGCAAGCTTTTGTTGGCTGGCTTGCTTGTTTTCTGTTTTCTGTCTCTTCTCCTGCATCTCATAACATTTTTGGGTTATTTCAAATGCATTACACTATCTATCGAGTTTAAAATTATTGTGGTTCCAAAACTGGAAAAGTCATGCTCATAAGGCTCTGCAATCATAGTTATGGACAGGATTGATGAAATGTTCATCTGAAATCCACCATGCTTTAATCCCTTTAATCTTTTCTCTGGCTTTGTCAAACTAGTTGATGCTGAAGCTAAGTGGCAAAAAACCTGAAGTGTAAAATTGGGTTAATATTATAGGCAACGTTACTCTCATACTAAACATACACTCATTCATGCAAGGAATAAAGCTGTGTTAAAATACTACTAACATTCTTACAGACCTACAAAAGCAATGACATGCACACTTGAGTATAATACTTTGGGCCAAAATTTGTTCTCGCGTAAGTAGATAGAGGAGAGTGAAGTCACACCAGGGTTAAAGAAAGCACCAGTCATAATAA
Organism: Alligator sinensis; assembly: GCF_000455745.1. NCBI lineage: Eukaryota > Metazoa > Chordata > Crocodylia > Alligatoridae > Alligator > Alligator sinensis. The sequence continues at coordinate 37,816 of NW_005842311.1, forward strand.
TAGGTCCTTTCTAGCACATGATGGTGGTGCACATTCTTATCAATGGTAGTAAACTTGCTTATTAGTTCAGTTACCCATTTTTTTGCTTCCTTTTTGCAAGCTGTGGTCCAAATTCTGCTCCTTTAAACCAAGACAGTCTCATTTATATCATCTTGGGTGCACGTGTACAAGTGAAAGGGAAATTTGGCTTCTAATTTATAGTATCACATACCTAATACCAATAAACGCCCAAGATAAATACAATTTCCACCTGTCTTTATGCTATAATAATATTCTATTCACAACCACGGTAAATTAGGGCTTCATGGCTTTCTTAGTTATTTTAACACCAAGGCAGTTGACCTACATTATTTTCTGAACAGGAAGGGTTTGACAGGTTTGTACCCTACAATATTAAGGAATCTATTGTGCTTATCTGGGAAACTGTGAAGGTTAATTTAGAACTGTGGGGTGTAAGAAGTTGAGATATCCAAGTAGTAAGAGAATGCAAGTCTTGGGAACTTTCCAAAAATCTTCCAAAGTTGCCTTGTATTTTCTTGATCATATGAGAGTGTAGCAAAAACTATAAATAGTTCTTTTAAAGCAGGTTTATCCTAAACCAGGACACCAAGCCAAGATGGAAGTGATGAAGATTGCCAAACCTAATGTGAAGGAGGTGTTTTGTCATATATCAAATAAAATATTTTCTTTTGCCATACTACAAGTTAAATAATCTATAAATACAATTCTTGCAACCTAAAATGTGAATCTTTATTAAAAAGTGACAGGGTGATGTGAGAAATAAATTGACTTTGTAGCAGTAATATTTTTTTTCCCCTCAACACATCGTTTCCGTGATAGAGGATGGGCATTGTGCCAAGTAGCTCAACTGAATTCAGGGTTCACAGAAAGTAAGGCATTTCTCAATGTATATGTAAATTATTGCAACTGTTATTAGAAATCTCTGAGAGCAAAATGTAAATGTGCCTATAACATGACTGTATTTATGATGCCAGAATATCCATCATGGTTGTTGTAGAGGTTTTCTTGTAGGATAGACAGATGTTAAGGAATCAAGATTCATTTTCTTAAATGAATCCACATTCATTTGGAAAGCAGGCATTTCATACACCCACATCCAATCTTTTACATCCATGCTGTATGTGCTTATATAGATTATTTATAATCAGTCTTTGTATTGTTCCTCTGTTCGTTTTTGCACGTATACATATTGGCAGGTCTATCTATATTACATAAAATAGTAATGTAATGAATTATATATGTAATACATTGGATTTGTCTCTTATGTCATTTATATTGCCATTTGAATGCCTTGTATACATTCTGCCCGTTGGTCATCTCTGCTAGTCATCTTCAATCACTTGCATCTTCCACCCCTGCAAAATGGGTGTAAAACCCTACCATTCTAATTTGAGAGTGTTTTGCACATTCTTTCTTTCCACAGATGTTAAATCACAAGTAACAGGACAGAAGTGCACCAAACATACTGCAGGCAATTCATTACATTCCACCTCTATCTATTCATTATATTCCCACCTCTATCTATTATTAGTAGTATTAGTATTACTATTATTTTAACTTGCAACAAAAATATGTTCCTATGTTACCTCCTCAACAAGGAAATTGCCCCTTACCCCCAAAATTACACTGATTCACTTATATGCTAGGTAGTTTTTGCTCTTGGACTAGTGACAAACTGTCATTCAAGATCTTACAGTCTTTCAGGATTTGGCATTTTTCTTTGGCACATGCCGAATAGCTAATTTAGGTAATTTTTAAAGGTTTTACTTTGGCATATGCAGGATAGCTAATTTAGGTATTTTTTAAAGGTTTTTCAAAAGCATTAATTAAATCCTGTCTTCCTACAGTCCATGTGATTTGACCAGTGAATGCCAAGGGGATTTAGTTTTACAAGTAGAGTACTCTAAATATAGCCACGATAAAAAATACCTCTTTAAAATATTTCTGAAATACACTGAGTTTTGTAAACCATGTTCATGCAAAGAATACAAAATGATGCAATATAAAGATTGGTAATGCCACTTCCCTGGCATGATTTGCATAAATCACCCATGATTTTGCCACTCATGAGCAATGTACAGGATAATCAATACATTCCGCTTTCAAAAGAAATGCTAGTTTCATCATTTTTTCTTTTAGTTAAAAGGAATATTTCTGGAGCACAGTAACATCTCTAAAACTTAAATGAACACTTTGTAAATGAGATGCAGTAACAGCTGTAATTTACCTATATATGTATTTCTAAGCATAATTAGGTGATATGAAAACATAGGTCCTTATGGAATCTATATACTGATTTCAAGATTGATGAAGATATTAGTTAAGAAATTGACTTTTTCCCTTTTTTTCCTGTCATTGTTATGTTTATGCTTGGGTATAAATGATGTTGTTTTTCTTTAATACTTAAGAATATTTAATTTAAAAAATCAAATGAAAAAAAAAAAACACTCCTAAAAAGCAACTGAGATGGAAACTGCCTCTGATGCCTGACACATTTCTCCTTTCTCTATTTGTGTGTATGTGATATTTTATTGTATACAAAACCAGCTCCATCTCTCTTGGATGCCACCAGCTCAATCACTGTGGGTAGTAGACCATGTATACTTATGTATCTTCTGCTTGGGTTCCTGCTTGATGCTTGTGATCAGATGCAGCATTTCATTTCCAATATCACAGATGACAGATTAAGATGCAGAATGAATTTCTGCAAATGTCAAAAGAGTCAGAGAAAGAAAGGGGGTAGACTGGTGTGTATTCAGAGAGAGGGAGAAAAAGAAAACACTTCCATGATAATCATGAAGAAGATACGGTTATTTCAAAAAGCCATGGTCTCTTTGTTTTAGTTTTGCATTATATATATAAAATAATCTCTCTCTCTCTCTCTCTCTCTCTCTCTCTCTCTCTCTCTCTCTCTCTCTCTCTCTCTCTCTCTCTCTCTCTCTCTCTCTCACACACACACACACACACACACACACACACACACACACACACACACACACACACACACACACACACTGTAATGTATTTGCTCAAGCCCCTACTGATTTCACCTTTAAAGCAGGTGGTATGACTTGGTATCTATAAAAACTGCATGTTAAAAGGAATATTTTTTGAGAGATAATTAGAAGACCAGATGATTAGTTTGATATTTGACAGTTTCAGTAGAGGTACAAATTAGGCCTGTACAAAGTGGCTAGTATATGATTGGATTTGGATTTGGCCAGTTTGGGGGGCAGTGATTCGATTTGGTGATTTGAATCTCTGTCCCGATTTGATTTGGCCGAATCTGATTTGGAGAGTTGGCTGCTGCTGACTCTCCAAATCAGCCAGGCCCATACTGTGCCCACTCTACTAGCCCAGCAATGGCTGCCCCACCCGCCCCAGCTCCTGTCACTTAAAAAAAAAAGCTCTGGGTCACTGGGTGCTGCTGAGCAGGGGGGCCATCCCCACTGCCCCACACTGTGTGAGGGGCTCTGCATGAGCCACCTGACCCCCCCCTGACTCCTCCAAACCCTCCACAGGTGCCCTGCCTAGGCCAGCTCTGGCCCTTTAAGAAAAAAAATCCTCAGACTCACCATTCCTGCCAGTTGGGGGGTTGTGGGGGGCAATCCCCACTGCCCCTGGTTGCCCCACACCACATGGGGGGCTCTGCATGAGCCCCTGAAGCCTCAAGACCACTGCAGGAGTGGTGAGTCCTGGGGCTTTTCTTGGCTTTTTTTTTTCTTAAAGGGCTGGAGCTGGCCCAGGCGGGGAACCCATGGTG
>NW_005842311.1:41673-50519 GCF_000455745.1 Alligator sinensis
GGGGAATGGGGGGGTCAAGGGGCTGTTAGGGATCCCCCCATGGTCCCCTTCCCCCTCCTCCAGTGCCCCCTCCACTGCCTCTAGGCTGCAGCCACCAGGGACTGCCTGAATCATCAAAGCTCTCCAAATCTTTTCCAAAGATTCGAAGAGCTTTGAATCAGACCTTTAAATAAGGTCCCCTGATCTGATTCAGATTCAGAGTTTCTGCCACCGAATCGGGCCGAATCTCCTTGGAATAGAATTGCCACCCAAAGTTTCACACAGCCCTAGTACAAATGTATGACTAGTTCAGAAAAATAGGGCAAAATTTTCCAGTCTTATCCATTTGTGCATTTTTCAATTAGCGTGTTTTTAAGAAATCCCAGCTCACAGTCTTTTGATTTTACAGGAATCTTATGTTTTGATTTAAAATGTAAGTCCCTGGTTACCGCAGAGATAAATCTTCAAATTTATTCAGTTTATTTGGCACCAGTGAGGCCTTGCCTGGAGTACTGAATCCAGTGTTGGGCCTCACACCTCAAGATGGACAGATTGTAAAGAGTCCAGTGGAGAGCAACAAAAATTATTAAAGGCCTGGAAAGTATGACCTATGAGGAGAGTGGAAAAACTAGGATTATTTCATCTGGAGAACAGAAGACAGGGGGATGGGATAACAGTTTTCTAATAACTGAAGAGTAGAGGATGAAGATGGCATTTTCCTTGTGGCTGTAGTAGACAAGGCTAGGAGCAGAGGAACCTTGGATTGGAAATTAGGAGGAACTTTCCAATAAGAGGGTGGTCAAGCATTGAAACAAACTATCTAGAGAAATTGTGGAATCTCCATCCTTAAACATTTTCCAGAATAGGTTAGACAGATACTTGGCTGTGATGGTTTAGTCAGACACCATGCTACCCTGAGCAAGAAGATGGACTAAATAACCTCATTTGGCCTTTTCCAGACCTACTTAGCTAAATTTTAAAAATCTAAGGAAAAATAAAAAGTATAGGTAAATAATTATTTTTAAATCTCACTTTTAAATCACTACATTTTGGGTGTTTTTCTTCATATGAGGTTGGCAATATTGTGCTGATATCCATAATACTGTGGATATGAAGATGTGGTTGATTTTTTTTTGGATTGCTTGGTGCTTTTTACAAGTAAATAAACTCCAAATGTGAGTGAAATTCCTAAATAAAAAAGGCTGTTGCATACTCTCTACAATGTAGTTTTCAAAATAGCGGGGCTATTAGGTAGGAGTGAAAATCTGGTGTTGCTAGGTTTATTGTCTGTGAAAAGGACTAGTTTATTAACTTGTAGCTAGGAAAACAAAGGGTATTTTATTGTTTGTTTGTTTTCTAAGTTCTCTAACTTTACATTTTTAAAAGTCTTCCCTGGATGAAGACTTCTCCAGCCATTTTGTTGTCAGAACTGTTTTTAGCCTGTCATGAAAGGGAGGTGCTCTTGTATGCTATTTTATTGGTCCTTGATTTGGTTCTTTCCATTGTTTAGCTTAGCCTAAAATGGTGATCATTTAAGATTTGGAGTTTGTGTTTTGGTCTGTAGTATGGAGATGTTATTGTTGTCTTATTTCAGTAATACATATTTTTATCCATAACACAGATTTGTATCTATAATGCAGATTCACCAATTTGTTTGCCACAGTTCAAAGTCTCAGTTCAGGTGAGGTCTAGAACTAGGGGCAAACATTTGGCAGCCATGATAATGATTACTACTGAGGTCCATGATATTCTTTTCCCTTGTGCATCTAATCTCCACGTCTTTATAAAAAAACAAACATCTTGCATAAGTAAAATCCATAGGTCCCAGTGGTACCAGTAAAATCCTCACCAGTTCTAAGTTATACAGAAGATGAGCTTTTTTTTTGCCTTTTCTGGCTCTGGCTCATAATGGCCTGAGTCTCCCTTCACTTCCATGACTCTTATACTGGCTCAACTCCATTGATTTTTATTTTTTTTTAATGCAGATAATCCTAATTACAACTGCTTAAATGAGGGATCAATCTAATCCATTTTATTTGACATGGGGCAACTTCAACTCAGATTAGAATTCTCACTGATTAAACAAGAAAAGTTGCTTTTACAGAATTATTGTTCTGAACAAGGCCACTTGCCCAGTACAGTGAGAATTTAAAATGTGCTATAATTACTCATCTGTTACCTAACCAACACTGCTGAAACAGGGCACTGAACAGTTTCAATTTCAGTAAACCATAAAAACAATAATGATAGAAGTCATTCAGCAGTGTTATCTGTTGTGTTTGAAATACATTAAGGTTTGATTTCCTACCTAGCTGGAGGAATGGATTTTTCATTCTCCTATACCTTGACTCTTTTTAAAAGAAGAATTGAGTACCTCTATTCCAACTAGAAAAAGAAATGCCCATGTTCAACCTTGGCTTATTTTATGCTCTGCAAAACTGTTAAGTGTTTTTGTGTCTTTTTTTCCTAAAGTAACACTTGTAGCTACAGAACTATTACCTTTATAAACAGAACATATCCAGATACTATTCTGTTCAAGAAGATATATAATTTCAATAACACTTACATTTGACATTCCTAGTTGGATATTTCACTATCCATGTGAAATTAAAAAAGTCAGTGAAATCATCTTTGCTGAACTCTAGTTAAATTAACCTTCTGCTTTGAAAATAAAACAAATGCATACATTACTAAGACTCTCTTTAAGACATGCTATATTAAAATTCTAAAATAATGGGTGCTTGTGTTTCTATTCTTAAAAGAGAAGTAGAAGGGTATGGCAAACAGAATGTGAATATTATATTATTTAAATTAGTCTATTCCAGCAACTGGAGACCTTTAAAAAGCTCCAGGCCAGAACAACCTGGCTCTGGTTCGATGTAGGCCAGGTGGCTTCTGTGGCATGTCACTGGCAGGGTGCTTTCTCTTTGCCCCTACCAAAGCTACACAGGTACAAGTTGTATCCAGGCCACCACTGCTTCAATGTGCTGGGTGCGGCTTTCTGCTTCACAGCAGGGATGGCCCCTCCCCTCTGGTCCCTGGCTGCAGCTCCCACTGGGATTGTGGGCTGCTTCCCCCTCCTCCCCACCACTCCCTGCTAAGCAGGAATTCCCCCCTCCTCTCTGCCTTACTGAGGAAAGGTCTGTGCATTAGGTAGCAGACCACATGCTGGCTATGGTCCGTGCTGAGTCAACAGGTAGAATCAGCAGGTAGCTGGTAATGTCACACAGTTGTTTTCTTAATGGGGTGATAAACACTGAGTTAGAGGTGATAAACAGTGTTATCTTGGACCTGGCCATGCCCCTGCTCAGCTCAGTACTATGGAAGGGAAGGGAGGGCTGCTCTAGTGTCCCCTGGCTTCTAGCCTGAGCCACTGCAGGCATGTGCCTGCATGTCTGAGATGTCTGTACAGTTACAAAGTGACTTAGCCTAGTTACGTTAGACTAACCTGCACAGGTTGAATCAATTCAGGCTCAGGCTTTTTTAATGTCTGACCCTAGCCCAGGAAGCTGAATCCTCACTGCCACAGTTTTTCTATGGCCCCTCTCCTCCCAACCACTTCCCAGCTGCCGTGCAGCTGCCCTCCATCTAGAATTTGTACCAACATCACAGTCAGGGAGTGGAGGGCTGGGGAAAGTGGTGGTGACATAAGTGTAGCATAGAGCTGTCTGGCCCTACTGTAGTTCCATGCCTTGCCCCAGCATGAACACAGGCAAAGCACTCGGGCTCTGAGGGTTGAATATGGCTTCTGGGTCCTTGGTCTATTCAAATTCTCTTAGAAAGGGTGTACCATGAAGCTAGCATTAGTACAGTTACAGAACTGAATTTAGTGTTAAAATTCTGCAAGACATTTGTCCAGTTTTGCATTGATAGTGATGATGATCATCATCATGAGTGGAATTTTTAAAACTTTGCCAACTGTTGATTTAAGAATTATGTGTATAAGTTGCCTATTTGAAATTTTAATTTATGGCTGCTGTGAATGAAAGTGTAAGATTGCAAGTCAGCTACAGGAAGTAGACCTAACTGCATCGTTAGTAGCTTGTATTCACAAATCTTATTGAGCCTAATTATCCTCTCTTACACACCATAAGATTCGCAGGGCTCTGCTTGGATTTATATTTTTGCAGTCTCACAAGTAAAATATAGTCCGGTATTTGAGTAGAATTTCCTTTATTTAATTTCTGAGGCATGATTTCTGTTTCCCATGCTAGAGTTGTTAACATAACAGGCACCTACAGTTATACATTTTAAACTTTAATTCTTCATTAGAGATGAGTTCAAGTTGCAGTGGTCACATCCGTTTCTGAACTTGTCCCAAAGTTATGGCTATTAAAATGTAGAACTTTTCTGGCCCACTAGACAATACAGATACAAAGGGCAAAGGTTTGCTTCTGTTTTCTTAGAGGCTGTTGGAACATGTTAAAATTATCCCAGGATAGCATATGATCTCTCATCCCAACAGCTGGTTGTTGCACCAGGGCTGAAGCTTAAAGGGGGTCAAAGACTTCTGGCAAGGGAAGCAGAAGAGCTTTCTCTGGGGATTTTAAACCTGGAGATGCTGGGTGCAGGATTTAAATTCCTTTTGTGGGGAAAGCCCAACAGGCTTATCAGGCATAGGACATTTGCACACAATGGTTTAAAGTCCTTGGTGCGATAGAGCCCCACAACTTCCCCTGCCAGGAGCATGCAGGGCAGCCCCAGGTCCAGTTGGGAATCTGAAGCTGCCCTGGGGGCTAGTGCTGACAATCAGCTCATCAATACTTGTCCCAGTGGCAGCTGCAGGCTCATTGGAGACCCAGAACTCCCCAGTGCTAAATCCAAGAATCAGCTGGGACATAAGCCCCAGATCACCCAGGACATGCTACGTGTTCAGTTTAAGGCACCATGAAAACCAACCATAAAAAACATGTTAACTGCATCATAAATGTAGTGTATTCCAGTGCCCGTACACTAGTTTAAAAGCTGCCACTTGAGTTAATTCTGTAGGACTGATTTTGATTTAAAGCAAATTTGTGTACATTTTTCTATTTTATACAAGTTCTTACTTCATTTTTCAGTACTGTAATATCTTCATGCTTTTCAATAATGCATTAAGTGAAATAACTAACTTCTATTGTATGATTCATAATCTCACCCTTACTTTTAGGGGATAAGGGAGTGTTGTATTTTGCTTTAATAAGGGTTTACTTTTAAGCGCAGACGCATCTAAATGAAAAGCAGCAAGCTGAAGTGTCTCTTGCACTTGGGGCAGAAGGTAGATGAGTTTTTTGAAAATCTTTTCTTCATATTTTTTAATTGAACTCCAAAAAACCTTTCTATACAGATAAGATTTACTCTTTTAATGGAAAGTTTTACAGTGTTGTGTCCCCGTCCTCCTCCCCCCGAACTTTGATAAGCTGTGCCCTGGAAATTGGGTGTCCTGAGGATAAGAGGTACAATATTAGACGTGATTAAGTAGTGTATGGACAGCATGAAAAGGGGGCAGGTTTGAGGTGCTCAATATAAATCTTGTAAATTTTGTTCCAGACAAGATAGAGCAGCATTCTATACTATTAGGGTCTCATAACAGCTGTTAGCTGTTCATCATCTGCCAGGATGAAGTCTCCAAGCCAAATATAATGGAAGAAAGCACAACTCAGATATGGCGATGTCAGAATTTAGCATCAGTGAAAAATCCAGGAGAATTCCTAGGCTGTCTACTGAGTCTTTGCTACTTATTAAAGAAGAATTACACACTGGTTGCAAGCTCCTTAAAACAGGCATAGACGTAGGCATATGGACCATAGGCCACATGCAACCTGGCAAGGGAATCTCAATTGCCTGCTATAGTTTTTTTTATTCGACCACATTATTAAATTTCAAAGAATTTGAAAAGCAAAGCAGCGAGTCCTGTTAATTTGCTGATGTGCCTGAATGTGTCTTCCAGTTTTCCACTTACACATGTGCTGAGGGCTTACATTTAATCAAAGCATATCCTACTGGTCATGACTCTCCACTAGAAAGCTCTTTTGGCAAGTGGCGCTTAATAAAACTTAAGTAATGGATTGCTTCCTTAAAATGCTTTCCACCACTCACCAGCATAACCTCTGCCTTGCTTGGGTTCAGCTTCAGGCAGCTGTTCTTGATCCAATGTGCTGAGGTTGTTCAAGAACTGAGTGTTTTCCTTCAAGAAGGACTTAATCATTTTAGTGTATTCCTCTGGATTTTTGTCATCTGTCACTGATGGGATGTCTATTTCATGATCAGTATGGTAAAATGCTATAGAGAGGTCAAGAGGATGTGAATTTACCATTCACAGGCAGCAAGACACTATCTATCGTTACCATTAAAACTTATTCAAGTATAGGAGATTTGATACTGAGATGCAGTAAGCTGGAACTTATGTATTGAGAGTGAGTTTTTCTAGTGTGGTCTCTTTACTGTGCATTTTGAAGGAAGAAGAAAATGAGGTCATGAGCGTCAGTAGTTATTCATGACTGTCTTTCACTGACTAGCAAGGACATGGGTTTGATGCACATATTTTTGGCAGAAGATTTTTTTTTACGGAAGTTCAACTCTTCTTGAGCAATAGAATGTATCTGAGGAATGAACTTTAGAAATACCAATATGAAGATGTTTGGCTGATATGGAGGGAGAAATACTGCTTTGGGAAGACTTAGTCAATGTACATGGTATGTTTGAAAAAGTAGGATGATATCTTTTTGCTGAATGTGGTTGTAAGCTTTGTTGTGGGCTGTAATAAGATACAGCTTCAGCATAGGCCTGGGGAAAGTATTTGTTTCAAACGTATTTTTTTAGCCTTCATTTTCTGCCATCAGCAGGTTCTCTGTATCTGTAGTGCAACGTGTCAGCCGTGAGAGCAGTGTATGCTCGTTTAAACCTCCCACCAAGAGAGGTTTGTTCAGTGTGCATTAGGTCAGATTTCCTCGGAAGCGCTGCAGTTACCCGGGCAATGGTGCATGGTCCCCCAGTAGCATTTGCTGGAAGGTATGAATATATTATTCTCCCGCAGGCCAGAAACCATCCTTGAGGAAGGATGGTATGTGTGTATACATAGGATATTTGATTGGTCTTGTTACAAAGAATTTTTCTACCTTGGTTCAATTTAAAGCAATTATTAGTACAATTAACTATTAGGAAACATTCGGAAGCATTAGCTGTTGCCTGAACCCGTACGGAAAACATGTCTCTGCTCTTCTCTTTTACAATAGTCCCCCACTTACATATATCCTGATATGTACTTTTATTCTCTACATTTTTCAGCATAGTATAATTTTGTAAAATTTTTAAAGGGGTTGGTACTGCGATTAAGCATGAGGTAAAAACCAGGTGAGCATTGATCCCTCCCGCTAAGCAGAAGTCTGTTCTATTTAAAATTTCCCGGGCCAGATAAATCCAGACATTTTCCTGAGGGTCAAATTTTTGTTGTAAAAGGGTTTCCCCTCCTATGAGTAGGAGTGGACAGATCAGGGTGCCCCACAATAAAACCTTGAACAATTTCATAATAAGGCTTGTAAAACTTAATCAAAGATTGACAAATTATTTAAAGTTCCTTTCTTTTGAATAGGAATTTCAAGTCTCTTATTGGCTCCACCTTCCACTGTTCTCTGCCTCCGGTCCCGGAGTCTGCAGGGGTTCCTTCTTGTTCCGGTCCAGCTACCGGCTTTAGGCAACTAGAATGTATCCAAATCTTGATTCCTTCGAGCTTTGCGGCCGTCGGGGTCGTTAGAAGTACCCTATATGGGCCTTTCCATCTGGCTCGAAGTGGTTCCTCGTTCCAATCTTTCACAAGGACGTAACTCCCAGGTAATAATCGATTTCCCAGGGCAGGATACTGGTCCTGTGTCTGCAGCACGTCCCGTACCTGCTGATGGATGGAAGACAAAACAGAAACCAAGGACCATACATATTCTCTAATCATTCCCTCTCCTAAAACATGTAACTGTTGTTCAGTACCCATGGGCAGACTCAGAGGGTAAGGCTTACCATACATTATTTCAAACGGGCTTAATCCCAATTTAGAATGTGGTGCGACCCTTACTCGTAACAGGGCCAAGGGTAGGGCCTCTGGCCATTTGAGTCGAGCTTCTTGGCAAATCTTTGCAAGGTGTCTTTTTAAGGTCTGATTCATACGTTCCACCTTTCCACTGGACTGAGGTCTCCAAGGGGTGTGTAAATGCCAGCTGATTCCCAGGAACTCAGAAACCTTCTGAGTAATTTGTGCAATGAAATGTGGGCCATTGTCTGACCCTATTCCTTTTGGAAGTCCGAAGCGAGGTATGATTTCTCGTAGGAGTGCCTTGACCACCTCTCGGGCTTGGGCAGTCCGACATGGGAAGCACTCAACCCAATTAGAGAAAGTGTCCACAAAGACAAGGAGATATTTTATCCCTTGCTGCCGGGGCAACTCAGTAAAATCCACCTGCTATTCTTCTCCTGGCCCATTGCCTATTCTCTGATGTCCTGAAGTTTCTCTTCTCCCTCCTTTTGGGTTATTTCTCTGGCAGACCTCACATGTCTCTGATACCTCCTTGGCAGCCTCTCTTAATCCCACTCTAGTTACATAGTAACTGATCCATCTTACCAGGGCCCTGGGTCCGTAGTGGGTACCATGATGAGTGCTCTTTACTACCACATGAACCCAGGCAGCTGGGATGATAATGCGGCCATCCCTTGCTACCAGCCACCCGTGCTCCCCCTTCTTTGCTTGAAACTCTTTTATCAATTGTTTGTCTCTCAGATTTGGCCTTGAAGAATAAACAGCTTCCAATGTTTGCAGGCAGTCATGTACAAGATCTGGTGTGTCAGCCATAGATGGCAGCAGTGTTGCTGGATTTACAGTGCGAAAAATGGCCAATTTTTTT
>NW_005842311.1:54680-61666 GCF_000455745.1 Alligator sinensis
CTGTTGAGCCCCAGCTCAAGTCTGGGATTGTGCCCGGTATGCAAAAGCCAATAAAGATACCAGGGGTGAAAGTATAAAGATTTATTGCTAGCAATACAAGGTGCAAGCGGAATAATTTCACGTAACAAGCACACAGATTTTTAATTCTAAGCATCTTTTATACAGGAGTATTGGACCTTCATAAGCATTCTTGTTTGCTAATTGGTTATAAGGGAGTGATGCAAGGAGTTCTTTACTGAGCATGTCTCTATACCTGTGTTTTAGCTATGTATCTAATTTACATACATGTATGTTTCATTAGCATACTTTCTCCCCACCTAGGGGCATGATTTTTAGTATTTAAATTAGCTCTTTGCCCTAGTCCTCTGATTCTGCTTTTGTTTTCAAGCCTCCTTTATCTAAGACCGTCTCCTCCTTATCATTGCAGATGGGCATTAGTTACATAACAGAGACTTTTGCTTGGGCTTTGTATAGTGGTTTCTAGGTCAAGCCTGACAAGACCAATAGTTCATCTAGCCCAGTATTCTATCTCTGTGTGTGGCAGGGCGGATGCTTTAGTGAGAGAGTACTGAACTAGATGTATCTAAAATATGCCCTTCCTGGCATCCATTCTTACTAGTTTAGAGATGCCAGAGGAAACTTCTCCAACCATTGTGTTCAATTTTACAGGGCCTTGAAAGATGCTTGATGAGCTTTCTTTTCTCCTGTTTTAAATTACTTTTAATTGGCTCAAGATGGATATCACTTTTAATTAATGCCCCTCTAGATGTTCCCAAAAATTTTGTCCAGATTTTCCATATTTGGACATTGACATGCAAAGACGACTGTTCCACAAACCTTGAATGATGGGGTTGTTACAACAGCATCTAAAAAATGTATCAGCCAATTCAAGTTAACTAGCAGTCAATTAAATCTGGTTAAACTGTGCAAAAACTACAGCACAGATATACCAGTTGTGTATTACTATGCAATCTGTTTTTGATTATAGTGAAATTATTTCACCTTTTTGGTGAAGTTCAACACTTTACAGAGCATAGCAGTACTGTTTAACTTTGCAGAATAACACTTTTTAACAGTTCAAAGTCTTTTAAATGCTGCAGTACATAATGGAAATGAATGAAGCAGGAATTCAGCACAAGCAGAAACTTTTTACATTTACCTGGATTAAAAGGAAAGTGGCTCAGAAATATGCCTCATACTTACAGATCCTATCCTTTGACTGAGTTATAATAGCTTTGTAATAATGATGACTTTCATGCCAAACAAAAATGTTGAGATTTAGACTTGTGCCTTGTATCTAAAGACTTTCCAAAAACTAGTTTAAAAAAAAAAAAGATTTATGCCTCATACCACGTACTGTATAGTGCAGATCTTCTTAGAAAACATTAAAAGTCCCCTTCTTTGTAGTTCATCCAATTCTACCTCAATAAGAATAATTTACTGAAGAGGCAAAGGTATCTCTGTGGATTTCTGCTAAGTACATGCATGATGTCTCTGAGCAAAATAGATTTAGTTTACAATTTGAATTATTTGTCATAGTTGATGTACTGTTCTTGCCAGGCCAATGTAGTTTAATATAAAAAATGTAAAGGTAAAATAATAAAAATGTGTTTGTTCTAGCATTGGTATATGAGATCTCCAGCTGATATTAATCTGAATGATACACATTGGTAGCAATTAAAAAAAAACCCAGAAAACAATCTGGTAAAATTCTTATGTTGGGCTTTTAAAAATGTTATGGATTTCTGTCAAGGATTACTGTTAACTGCTTATGTTCCTAAGTTTTCCATCTCTTAAAACATTTAAAAGTAAATACAAAGTTTTTTTTAAAGAAGAAAGCAACATAACTACTATGTGTTCTTGTTTGCTATATGCAGCATAACTTAGAGTAGAATTAGTCCCTTGTACTTGTCTGATGGAAAATTTAAGTGGAGCAGTTAATGACAGCAGAGAATAATCTACCTGTAAATATCCTGCAGGATCAGGATCAAAGTCTAAAAACAACATTTTTTATACACTACAGCACCTCTAAATGATTAGCACAGTGAATAATTATACCTTAATTGTAAAGACAATAATAAAGGAAGGAAAGATAATGAAAAACATGTACAGTATGAAAGGGGTTTTTTTCTGTCCCTTGTCACTGAAATCAGTTTCATAATCAGCCATTTCTGCTAGGTTTTTATCTGTGTTTTTATTACTTTTCACAAGGATTATCTCATATGCTCAGGTCCGTCTTTTTGCTAGTCATATTAAACAATATTTTTGCTGTTTCTGTTCCAATTAAAAAAAATCTGATGAAGAATCTAGTCAATATTTACATAGCAGTTAGAAAAGTACTTTTAATATCAGGTTTTTATTGCTGTACTAAAAATATTGGGATACAATATCCTGGAAATCATAAAAGGCAGTAGGAAGAATTGTATCAGCCAGACTCTTAAGAGCATCTTAGTCTTGCATAGGAAATTAGGCCAGCAGAGACTTTGGGGTCTCCATACTATCCTTTTGCCCCTTTCCTACTGTTCATCCTAAGGTGCATGAGCCTGGCTGGGGATTTGAGGACCCCAGTGTTCCCAGCTGCCTGCTACAACTAGCCCTGGCTCTGGGTAGGCCCCTATTGCCTGCCGAGCCTAGGCTGCCTGCAGCAGATGGTAGGGAGGCTGCAGGTAGCTGCACTGGGGTCTGCAGAGCTGCAGCGTGGCTCACTGCTGACAGTTAATGCACGTGCACCTCAAGGTGGATGACGGGGAAGTGGCCAGGGTTGCACTGCCACAACAGGATCAGGCCCCTCACAGCTCCCTTGCTATCCACCCTGAGGCAAGCATGCCACACAAAATGCCTCTGGGTGCCAAACTTTGGCACTCATGCTGGGGGTTGCCTACCCCTGGCCTAGGGGATGAATCCTGAAAGCTTCTGGGACTGAAGGAGGCTGCTTGGGGCTGAAGGCTTCAGGAAGGAGCCCTGCCATGATATGAGGCCCAGAGGGCTGTGGGACAGAGGCCAAGCAGAGTGAGGGACAGGCTAAAGTCCAGGGAAAGCGCCCTACTCAGCTTCAGGACCCAGGGGGCTTCATGGGACTAAAGCCAAGCAGAGCACAGAGAGATCCAGCATTAGAGGGAGAGAGAGTGGTCTGGCCAGGGGCAAAGGACCTAGATGTTGAGCTCTGCAAGGGCCCGGGGTTCAGAGGACAGAGCCTTAAGGCAGTCAAGGCCTAGAGGGCTATAGTTAGGGTCCATAGGGCCAAGGTTGGTACTGGTAGAGTCCATGGGGAACTTACCAGGCATAGAGAGTAGACAAGAGGGTCTGGGACACGTGACCCAGAGCACTGGCAAGCCCAAAGACAAAGAGGGAAGTGAGGCAGGGCCAGGGAGCCTGTAGGTGAGGGGATGGCCAGAAGTGTAACATCTTGCTTGTGTCAGGATCAGGACCAGGATAAAGCCACCTAGGGATGAGCAAGAGGGAGTGAAGCCCCCAGGGCTTATGGTGGTCTCTGAGACCACGTCCCTATCTTAGCATTGCAGGCAAGCATAGGGTGGTGGCCTGATACCTGTGAGGCTGGACAGAGTTGGAGTGCATGCTAGGGTGTGCCATAGCTGTCCTCTGGAGGCAGATCCTATTGCAGCACCCAGAGATGACCCCAGTGGGTGAAGGGACCAAGGAGTGTAAGGAGTGAAGGGGAGTGTAGGTTGTAGCCATGTTGGTCTAAGGACATAGGCAGACAAAGTTCTTTGGGTGAATCTGATATCTTTTATTAGACCAACTTAAATAGTTGGAAAACAATTATTAAGCAAGCTTTCAGGTTCAAAAAACCCTTTGTCAGGCTAAGGAAGTTTCTGCAGTTGGTGTGTGCCCTTCCTGGATGGAGTGAAAAGTAAAGAAGCCAGGGGCTGGGCTGGTATGTATACAAGACAGGTAGTCAGTGAAAATGTAGACTGAGTCATCAATGGATGAGAAACAGGCTCGGGGAGAGGTGGGGGAGAGAGAAGGGGGATGAATAGTTGAGAGATACCTGGGGAGTCGGATGTCAGGCAGGTTATAATGTGTTATAAGTCCAATGTCTATATTTAGTCCGTGATTTTTAGTATCCAGGATGTTGATGAAGTGGAGTTCATAGGCTCGTCTCTGAGAAGTGTTTTGTAAGTTTACTTTGAGGCTCAGGACGGAGAGATTGGAGAGAGAGTGGTTTTCTTGTGAGAAATGTGCCCCCACAGGTAATTGGGTATTTCTGTCTTTGATAGATTTCCGGTGTGCATTCATTCTGGTGCGCAGTTGTTGTTTGGTCTCTCCTACGTATTTTCCATCAGGGCATGGTGGAGATGTGTTGGCAGGTTTTGCATTTCTTGTCATGGCACGGTCTGGATCCATTTGGTGTGTTCTGGGCTTGAGGAAGTTTGCTTCTGGTGATGAGGTTAGTGAGGTTCAGTGCTTGTTTGAAGGCTAGGATGGGTGGCTCTGGAAAGATCTTTTTTAAGAATAGGGTCTCTTTCTAGGATGGGTTGCAATTGTTTGAGGATTTTCTGTACAGGTTTGAGGGAGGGGTGATATGCCATAAGAAGCAGTGTGCGATTTGTGGGGGGGTTTCTTCTGTACTGCAGCAGTTCTTCACGTGGTATCCATGTGGCTCTTTCAAACATGAGATCTCTCTCTCTGGATGAGTGTCCTTGTTGGGTAAAAACCTTTTTAAGACTGGTGAGATGGCAATCCCGGGTGTTCTCTTCAGTGCAAATTCGATGGTATCTGAGGGCTTGGCTGGATATCACAGCTTTTTTGGGGTGTTTAGGGTGATTGCTGGTTCTGTGCAGATACGTATGTTGGTCTGTGGGTTTCTTGTATAACGTGGTCTGTATTTTATCATTCTGGATGCTGATCATCATGTCTAAAAACGAGATGTTGGTGCTGGAGTATTCTAGAGAAAGTTGGATGGAGGGATGGTGATTGTTGAATTTCTGATGGAACTCAGTCAGAGATTGTAGGGTTTCAGTCTAAATGATGAAGATGCCATTGATATATCTTAAGTATAACAAGGGTTTGATGCTTCCCATTTTGTCATGTAATTTTTCAAATGTTGGACTGATGAAATCAATTGATACAATTTTGAACCTTTTTTTGATGGTACATTTCCAATTTTAAAATCACTTGTAATTAGATGTTTAATTGTTTGACAGTAGAGTAGAATAAACTTCAGGCTTCACCCTTGAAGCCTTTAGCATGTCATGTGTTTTTATATGATTGGCATGCCTTTATGTAAGGCTGTGAGACCTAAATTAGATGGAAATTTCTCTTTAAGGTATACCCTTGTCTACTTCCCTTGTATGTGCACTGGTAACCTAATTCAGAACAATTACACAAATAGAGTGCTTTTGGAACAAGATATTGCTGACAGTTCAGCAGTGGCAGCTATTTTCCTTTGAAATTTTGATAATTCATTTCCCAGAGAAGAAAAAAAATAGAATGTATTTAGCTCAGAACTTCTGTAGATGGCCTCACGGACTGCACCCAATGAGTACCTTTATTCCCTGTTCAACATTTTATTTTCCTTGTAGTATGTACACAATAATATGTACTGTAATATTCCTCCTTCTTTAAGAATACATTAACTGTGACAGGTAATTTTAATAGGTGAATAGTATTGTATCTCAAAATACAGTTTTCCAGACTTGAACACCCCTGCATCCTGCGGGAGATTTAGCCGTCAGTTCACATTCTCACCTCGTTCCTATTTCAATATGCAGCTATATGTGGATGCATCCAAAATGCCAGAAGTAGTTCACATCGATCTCTGGAATACGTGTGTGTGATTTAATGGTTGCAATGTGCATTCTAGATCTTATCTTTTGAAGAAATTTTGTTACTGTGTATTGGAGAGCTCAGTGATTTCTGATATACCGTACCATTAGATACAATAGCCACTCCCGTTTGCAAGTTATTTGAAAATTGTCTTCAGATGCAGAGAGCCCCTGTTCTATATTTAGTCTATTTGACAAGTCTATCCATTCAACCTTGTTATTGCTTTGTTTCAGTGTGAAAGCAAAATGAAATATTATGTGAGAGCTCTTATTTGTCATTGAAGCTGTTTAATATTCATGTGTGATTGTGACATGAAATAGGAAATGTTTTGGCTGATCTGTGTCTCTCTTTCATCGAGCTGCTTCTGTAGTATCTCTTATCTTCCAACACTTAATGGAGGCAGGGAAGCCAAAATACTTTGACTCAGTATGGCTAAGGTGTAAGTCATATGCACAAAGAAATACAACTAGAGGAAAGGAAGATATGTGGATGGGTGGAATTTTCAGTAGCACCTAAGGGCATTAGTATGCATGTTTGCACCACAGCGCCGGGTGCTTGTAAAACACATTGAAGGTGTTTTACTTTAAAAGCACAGTGCTGCCATGTTCTCAGTGCAGACATACATCCTGCTGTTTTATTAGGCCTGTGAGAAGCAGCTAGTATTCACTTTGGATTTGGATTTGGCTGATTTGGGGGGCAGAGATTCAATTGATGATTCAAATCACTGTCCTGAATCAATTTCTCTGAATTTCTGAATCACCCAGGCCCATTCCTCGCCCACGCTCACAGCCCCACAATAGCTGCCCTACCCGCCCTGGCTCCTGGCACTTTTGAGAAAAAAAAAAAAAAAGCCCCTAATCACTGGGTGCTGCCAGGCAGGCAGTGATCCCTGCTGACCCCCACTGCCCCATGCTGCATGGGGGGCTCTGCATGAGCCCCTGATCCCTGCCCCCCCTAAATCCCAGCTGCCCCAGCTCCAGCTCTTTAAGAAAAAATAAAGTGAGAAAAACCCCTGGACTCACTGTTCCTACCCAGTGGGGGGTGATCCCCACTGCCTTGCACCATGTGGGGAGCTCTTCCAGGAGCCCCCCAAAGCCCTGAGGCCGCTGCAGGAGCGGTGTGTCTCGGGGTTTTTCTCATTTTTCTTCTTAAAGGGCTGGAGCTGGGGCGGGCAGGGCAACCATGAGGGGGCTGGGGGA